>NC_083224.1:11768069-11805556 GCF_032191835.1 Heteronotia binoei
AAGAGGAGAAAAAGAAGAAGGAGAAGAGGAAGAGGAGAAGAGGAAGAGGAGGAGAAGGAGAAGGAGAAGAAGAGGAGGAGAAGAAGATGCTATTGGATTTATATCCTGCCTTATTCTTAGAGTCTCAGAGCGGATCACAATCTCCTTTCCCTTCCTCCCCCACAAGAGACACCCTGTGAGGGGGGCGGGGCTGAGAGGGCTCTCACAGCAGCTGCCCTTTCAAGGACAACCTCTGCCAGAGCTGTGGCTGACCCAAGGCCATTCCAGCAGGTGCAAGTGGAGGAGTGGGGAATCAAACCCGGTTCTCCCAGATAAGAGAGCTCTGGCTGACCCGAGGCCATGCCACCAGGTGCAAGGGAAGGAATAGGGAATCAAACCCGGTTCTCCCAGATAAGAGAGCTATGGCTGACCCAAGGCCTTTCCAGCAGGTGCAAGGGGAGGAGTGGGGAATCAAACCCGGTTCTCCCAGATAAGAGAGCTCTGGCTGACCCAAGGCCATTCCAGCAGGTGCAAGTGGAGGAGTGGGGAATCAAACCCAGTTCTCCCAGAGAAGAGTCCGCACACTTCACCACTACACCAAACTGGCTCTCAACTGTAGCCCTAGACTGAAGGTCGTTGAAGGCCAGCACTCCTGTTTCTGAAGAACAGCGAGCTGCCTTAGAGCCCAAGAAGAAATTCCAACTGCGTAGCACTATAATGAAACGGGTTTTATGAAAGTCCAATGTCCCGATGCCATTAGCCACGTCGTAATCACTACAGAAGAGCCCCGTGGCACAGAGTGTTAAAGCTGCAGTCCTCAGCTCTGCTCACGACCTGAGTTTGATCCCCGGTGGAAGCTGGGTTTTCAGGTAGCTGGCTTGAGGTTGACTCAGCCTTCCAAGGTCAGTAAAATGGGTACGCAGCTTGCTGGAGGGGGGGGGGAGCGTAGATGACTGGGGAAGGCAATGGCAAACCACCCTGTAAAAAGTCTGCCGTGGAAACGTGGTGAAAGCAACGTCATCCCAGAGTCGGAAATGACTGGTGCTTGCACAGGGGACCTTTCCTTCCCTTTCCTCAATCGCTACAGGGAACAATAACATGACAGTCAAGAAAGAGAGAGCCTGTTGAGCTTGTATAACCAAAGGGCTAAATTCCAGTGCTCTACATAGGGGGAGAGCTCTGCAGCGAAATCTCTCCTGAGATTTGACAATGGCAGATGATAGGATGCATGATTATAGGATGGGGGAGACTTGTCTTAGCGGTAGTCTTAGTGGACCATACGCTGAACATGAGCCAACAGTGTGATGCGGTGGCTAAAAAGGCAAATGCAATTTTGGGCTGTATCAACAGAAGTCTTGTGTCTAGATCACATGAAGTGATGGTATCGGTTTACTCTGCTCTGGTAAGACCTCTCCTGGAGTCTTGTGTTCAGTTTTGGGCCCCACATTTTAAGAAGGATATAGACAAACTGGAACGGGTCCAGAGGAGGGCGACGAAGATGGTGAGGGGTTTTGAGACAGACCAAGTCCTATGAGGAAAGGTTGAAGGAGCCGGGGATGTTTAGCCTGGAGAGGAGACAGCTGAGAGGTGATAGGATCACCATCTTCAAGCACTTGAAGGGCTGTCATCTAGAGGATGGTGTGGAATTGTTTTTGTGGCCCCGGAAGGCAGGACCAGAACCAATGGATTGAAATTAAATCTAAAGAGTTTCTGGCTCAACATGAGGAAGAACTTCCTGACCGTCAGAGCGGTTCCTCAATTGAACAGGCTTCCTCCTCGGGAGGTGGTGGGCTCTCCTTCCTTGGCAGTTTTTCAAGAGAGGCTAGATGGCCATCTGACAGCAATGAGGATCCTGTGAATTTAGGGGGAGGTGTTTGTGAGTTTCCTGCATTGTGCAGGGGGTTGGACTAGATGACCCTGGAGGTCCCTTCCAACTCTAGGATTCTATTAAAGGTTGAAGGAGCTGGGCCTGTTTAGCCTGGACAGGAGGTGGCTGAGAAGTGATATGATCACCATCTTCAAGTACCTGAAGGGCTGTCATGTAGAGGATGGTGTGGAATTGTTTTCTGTGGCCCCAGAAGGCAGGACCAGAACCAATGGGTTGAAATTAAATCAAAAGAGTTTCCGGCTCAACATGTGAATTTAGGGGGAGGTCTTTATGAGTTTCCTGCATTGTGAGGGGGTTGGACTAGATGACCCTGGAGGTCCCTTCCAACTCTAGGATTCTATGATTCTTAGTGACTATTATTCCACAGCGCCGACAATCTCACTGAACCAATATAATTGAAACCAGAACATCAGAAAAAAATAGAAAATCGACATGGGGCTTTGGATTTTGAATGACCGAAAATGTATGGAAATGATATTATTCTATATTCTGTTTTTAATATTTGATGTCGCTTTTAACTTTTGTTAGCCGCCCTGAGCCCGTCTGGGAAGGGTAGAATATAAATTTGATAAAAATAAAATAATCGGTTCTCCTGGAGAAAACGATTGCTCTTGGAGGGTCGGATGCTATCCAGGGCTTTTTTTTTGTAGCAGGAGCTCCTTTGCATATTAGGCCACACACCCCTGATGGAGCCTGTGACGGAACCGGCCCGATTCTGCCTTCAGATTCGGTCCCGTCAACTCCCTATTGAGTCGCCAACTCCTGGAGGGAGCTATTTCTCCTCCTGCCACTGGGCTCGCTGCCACCACCTGCTCAGTCTAGGGGTTCAGATTGAGAGGAACAGGATTCCCAATCCCCCTCTCCAGTTCTGAGGCCAGGCCTCAAGGTCCTCTGCCACCTGGCCTTGGGTTTCACAGAGACCTCAGCACTTCTTTGGGGCACCCCTGGAGGATTGGCACCTTATCCAACTGCATGCCTTCCCCCTTCCCCGGGGCCCCCTTTATAAAGCAGCGTGGTCTAAGGCGGTTGGGGATCTATGTGGTACAGAGGTTGACTGCCAGCATTCAAAACAGAAAAAATATTTATTTACAGAGAAAAAGAAAGGGAAAGAAAAACAAAACAAAAACAGTTGCATATAAAAAGTTAGCACAGCACAGCACCCGCACAGCAAACAGCAAACAGCATGACAAAAGAAAGGTGTTATAAACTCATCCTACTGTCCCCTGGTCTAAACTTGCCCCGCCTTGGGTGATGACTTACTTGGTCCTGACTGCCTGGGGGCCTCACAGGCAGGAGCCCCCATGCTCACCACATGCTCCCTTGAGCGCCAGTTGCAAACTGCCTTCTCTTCCTGCTAACTCCAATACAAAGAACAAAGAACTTCCTGCCTCTCTAGGAGACTTTCCCCCCTAGAGTTGTTGGTTTGGCTCTGGAAGGGAGGGGGGGTTGGAGGGAGGCTAGGCCAAAGCCTGCTTAGGAGTTTAATGATCCCTCCCAATGAAGCACCAACATTGACTAAGATGGCGTTTCTCCACAGAGCCAATCCTCCAAGAGCTTACAGGCTCTTCTTACAGGGCCTACTGTAAGCTCCAGGAGGATTGGCTACATCGGGGGCAGGGGTTTTTTTTGTAGCAGGAACTCCTTTGCATATTAGGCCACACACCCCTGATGGAGCCAATCCTCCTGGAGTTTCCAGTAGGCCCTGTAAGAAGACACCAGTAACCTCTTGGAGATTGGCTACAGCAGGAAGGTGTGGCCTAATATGCAAAGGAATTCCTGCTACAAAAAACCCTTGCCCCTGATGTAGCCAATCTTCCCAGAGTTCACAGTAGGCCCTATAAGAAGAGACCTGTCAGCTCTTGGAGGACTGGCTACAGCAGGAGGGTGTGGCCTAATATGCAAAGGATTCCTGCTGCAGAAAACCCTTGCCCCTGATGTAGCCAATCCTCCTGGAGTTTACAGTAGGCCCTGTAAGAAGAGCCCTGTAAGCTCCTTTGCATATTAGGCCACACCCTGCTGAGGTAGCCAATCCTCCTGGAGCTTACAGTAGGCCCTGTACGAAGAGCCCTGTAAGCTCCTTTGCATATTAGGCCACACCTCCCTGCTGTAGCCAATCCTCCTGGAGCTTCCAGTAGGCCCTGTACGAAGAGCCCTGTAAGCTCCTTTGCATATTAGGCCACACCTCCCTGCTGTAGCCAATCCTCCTGGAGCTTCCAGTAGGCCCTGTAAGAAGAGCCCCGTAAGCTCCTTTGCATATTAGGCCACACCTCCCTGCTGTAGCCAATCCTCCTGGAGTTTCCAGTAGGCCCTGTAAGAAGAGACCTGTCAGCTCTTGGAGGACTGGCTACATCAGGAGGGTGTGGCCTAATCTGCAAAAGCGTTCCTGCTACCAAAAAAAGCCCTGATGCTATGGCATTAAACCCCGCTGACACCCCTCCCTTCCCCAAGCCCTGCCTTCTTTGGACTCCACCGCCCAAAAAAATCTCCAGGTATTTCCCACCCAGAGCTGGCTACCCTAAGAAATCCCAGGCTGAAAGCTGTTGGGCAGCAAACAATGGGAAAAGTTGCACGCCTGCCAGAAATCCTAGAGAGCCTCTGCCAGCTGGAATTGCCGGTAATGAACGAGAGAGAGAGAGAGAGAGGTCTGTGACCTGATTCGTCGTCAAAGGCAGCTTTGTGGGTTTGGGTGTTTGGACTTAGCCAATTCGAGCTTAATTCAGTTTATGATGCAAGTGTTAATCCTGGGGTGTCAAACCGGGGCCAAATCAGGCCCCCGGAGGGCTCCTAATCAGGGCCTCAAGCAACCGGCTGTCATCTGTTTCTTTCTCCCTCTCTCTCGCTCCCTTCTGCGTCGCAGCTTGCTTTGTAGGCTTCCCAATCCCCAGGTCCCAGCGGGGGATCCCCCGGTTTTACAGGCTTCCCCCCTCCCCCAGCCAGCTGGCCGGTGGGGGAAGCCCCACCCCCACAGCCATTATGCACCTCCATGAACGATTCCCATAGGGAATGATGGGGAATTGATCTGTGGGTATTGAGGGCTCTGGGGGGGGGCTGTTTTTTGAGGTAGAGGCGCCAAATTTTCAGTATAGCATCTAGTGCCTCTCCCCAAAATACATCCCAAGTTTCAAAAGGATTGGGGGTCCAATTCTATGAGCCCCAAAAGAAGGTGCCCCTATCCTTCATTATTTTCTATGGAAGGAAGGCATTGAAAAGGTGTGCCGTCCCTTTAAATGTGATGGCCAGAACTCCCTTTGGAGTTCAATGATGCTTGTCACAGCCTTGATCTTGGCTCCACCCCCAAAGTCTTCTGGCTCCACCCCTAATGTCTCCTGGATCCACCCCCAAAGTCTCCTGGCTCCACCCCCAAAGTCCCCAGATATTTCCCCAGATATTTCTTGAATTGGACTTGGCAACCCTACTAGATGGTCTGATCCAGCAGGGCTCTTCTGATGTTCTTATGAAGGCCTCAGCCTCTTATTGGCCTTCTAAAGGAACAAGTTGGTCACTGTGTGAGAGAGGATGCTGGACTAGCTGGACTCTTGGTCTGATTCAGAAGAGCTCTTCTTATGTTCTTAAAGTTGTTTTATGTTGCCAGGATAAGAAAGACTAGATTGAGAGCTACCTATGAAGGGGGACGCCAAAGCCGCATAGAAGGAGCCTCAGAGGCTCTGTAGAATTTGGATCTAACAAGGCCCTTTTTTTGGTAGCAGGAGCTCCTTTACATATTAGGCCACACCCCATGATGTAGCCACTCCTCCAAGAGCTTACAGGGCTCTTCGTACAGAGCCTACTGCAAGCTCCAGGGGGATTGGCTACATCAGGGGTGTGTGGCCTAATATGCATATGAGTTCCTGCTACAGAAAAAGCCCTGCAACACATCCCTGATGTAGCCAGTCCCCCAAGTCCAAGAGCTGCTTAGTATAGGGCCTACTGCGAGCTCCAGGGGGATTGGGATTTGGGGAGGGACGGTGGCTCAGTGGTAGAGCATCTGCTTGGGAAGCAGAAGGTCCCAGGTTCTAATCCCCGGCATCTCCAAAAAAGGGGCCAGGCAAATAGGTGTGAAAAACCTCAGCTGGAGACCCTGGAGAGCCGCTGCCAGTCTGAGAAGACAATACTGACTTTGATGGACCCAGGGTCTGGTTCAGTATAAGGCAGCTTCATATGTTCATATGTACATCAGGGGTGTGTGGCCTAATATGCAAAGGAGTTCCTGCTGCTGCAAAAAAGGCCTGGCTTTACCCTCATTGCAGCCTTGTGCTCAGGGCTGGCCCTGCCACTGGGCAAACTAGGCGATTGCCTAGGGCGCCAGCCTTCTGGGGGTGCCACATTGGGTGCCCCCCATGTGACTCGGCGACGCTATCAGTGCAGCGGGGGCACCAGACGTTCGCCTTTCATAGCGTGCCAGATGGTCTAAGGTCGGCTTTGCTTGTGCTTCTTAGGGGATAGGGAAGTCGGAAGCCAAACGTGGGGGGAGCTCAAGAAGGAGAACAGGGAGGGGCGGTGTTTTCGTGGCACTGAAGCCACTGCCTCGGCTAAGCAATAACTCTCGCCTTGCAGTGAGTATCCAGAGTTTAGAGCTATAAATCATACGCCAAGCCGGCGTAAAGTGCCACGCTGATGGATGGAGAGCAGGAGCCCTCAGCTGAACTAGATGAGATTCCGAGAGATGCCACAGTCCGTCTCTTGATGGCTTTTTCCCCCTCCCGAAAATCAGAAACGTACCTGTGGGAAAAAAGCGGGGCTGCAAATTTGACGAGGGCAGCTGCGGAGAACGGGGCTCGTTTGACTCTTTCCCCTCGGGCCTGTTTCTGCCACTCAAAACCGAGCCTTCGAGCTGTTTCTTGCCCACCCGTGGGTGAAAAGAGAAGGGTGGGAGGCCGTCTTTGGGACAAAGATGCCTTTTAGAGATGGCCAATGGGGAAGGGTTGACAATCCCCAGGTGGAGGCAGGGGATACCCCAGTTTGGAGGGCCCCCCCCACCGCTTCAGGGTCATCTGAAAGCGAGGGGGGGGAGGGAAATGTCTGCTGGGCACTCCATTATTCCCTATGGAGACCGATTCCCATAGGGTATAAGGGAGAATTGATCTGCAGGTATCGGGTTGGTGGGGGGGGGGAGGCTGTGTTTTTGAGGTAGAGGCACCAAATTTTCAGCATAGCATCCGGTGCCTGTCCCCAAAATACCCTCCAAGTTTCAAAAGGATTGGACCAGGCGGGTCCCATTCTAGGAGCCCCCAAACAAGGTGCCCCTATCCTTCATTATTTCCAGTGGAGGAAAGGCATTTAAAACGTGTGCGGCCCCTTTAAATGTAGGGTTGCCAAGTCCAATTCAAGAAATATCTGGGGACTTTGGGGGTGGAGCCAGGAGACATTGGGGGTGGAGCCAGGAGCAAGGGTGCGAAAAGCATGATTTAACTCCAAGGGAATTCTGGCCATCACATTTAAAGGGACCGCCCACCTTTTATATACCTTCCTTCCATAGGGAATAATGAAGGATAGAGGCACCTTCTTTTGGAGCTCATAGAATTGGACCCCCCGGTCCAATCGTTTTGAAACCTGGGGTGTATTTTGGGGAGAGGCACTGGATGCTATACTGAAAATGTGGTCTCTACCTCAAAAAACAGCCCCCCTCCCAGAGCCCCAGATACCCGCAGAGCCAGTTTGGTGTAGTGGTTAAGTGTGTGGATTCTTATCTGGGAGAACTGGGTTTGATTCCCCACTCCTCCACTTGCACCTGCCAGCATGGCCTTCGGTCAGCCAGAGCTCTGGCAGAGGTTGTCCTAGAAAGGGCAGCTGCTGTGAGAGGACCACACCAAATAACCTCGAGGGCCGTATACGGCCCTCGGAACAGAGGTTCCCCACCCCTGATGTAGAGTCAAGACTCCACAGAGTGCAAAGTCCTAGTGGGTGCACTTTGACCTCTCCTGATGGATGACTCTCCTGATGGAACTGCTAATGCCAGATAAAGAAACTGACTAGTCGCCTGTATATTGTTGTGAGCATTGGTTCCAGATAATACGAAGTGAATTGATCAAGACAAAGGTTTATAACCGAAACACGGCTTTTTAAACCTAGGGAACGTGTAATCATTTAAAAGGTAAAGGTGAAGTCCCCTATGCAAGCACCAGTCGTTTTTCAACTCTGGGGTGACGTTGCTTTCACAATGTTTTCATGGCAGACTTTTTACAGGGTGGTTTGCCACTGCCTTCCCCAGTCATCTATACTTTCCCCCCAGCAAGGCTGGGGATTCATCGTACCGACCTCGGAAGGAGGGAAGGTTGAGTCAACCTCCAGCCAGCTACCTGAAAAACCAGCTTCTGCTGGGATCGAACTCAGGTCGTGTGCAGAGGGCTCCGGCTGCAGTACTGCTTGGAGGGCAACAGTGGGAGGATTCTGGAGTTCTGGCCCTGCTGGTGGACCTCCTGATGGCACCTGGGTTTTTGGCCACTGTGTGACAGAATGTTAGACTGGATGGGCCATTGGCCTGATCCAACATGGCTTCTGTTATGTTCTTATGTGACACAGAGTGTTGGACTGGATGGACCACTGGCCTGATCCAACGTGGCTTCTGTTATGTTCTTATGTGACACAGAGTGTTGGACTGGATGGACCACTGGCCTGATCCAACGTGGCTTCTGTTATGTTCTTATGTGACACAGAGTGTTGGACTGGATGGGCCATTGGCCTGATCCAACATGGCTTCTGTTATGTTCTTATGTGACACAGAGTGTTGGACTGGATGGACCACTGGCCTGATCCAACGTGGCTTCTGTTATGTTCTTATTTCTAGGGCAGTGATGCTCTGTAGTCTTGGTGCTTGGGGGCAAGAGTGGGAGGGCTTCTGAAGTTCTGGCCCTGCTAGTGGACCTCCTGATGGCACCTGGGTTTTTGGCCACTGTGTGACAGAATCTTGGATTGGATGGGCCACTGGCCTGATCCAACAGGGCTTCTCTTATGTTCTTCTGTGACACAGAGTGTTGGACTGGAGGGGCCACTGGCCTGATTCAACAGGGCTTCTCTTATGTTCTTATGTGACACAGAATGTTGGATTGGATGGGCCACTGGCCTGATCCAACAGGGCTTCTCTTATGTTCTTCTGTGACACAGAGTGTTGGACTGGAGGGGCCACTGGCCTGATCCAACAGGGCTTCTCTTATGTTCTTATGTGACACAGAATGTTGGATTGGATGGGCCACTGGCCTGATCCAACAGGGCTTCTCTTATGTTCTTCTGTGACACAGAATGTTGGACTGGAGGGGCCACTGGCCTGATCCAACAAGGCTTCTCTTATGTTCTTCTGTGACACAGAGTGTTGGACTGGAGGGGCCACTGGCCTGATCCAACAGGGCTTCTCTTATGTTCTTCTGTGACACAGAATGTTGGACTGGAAGGGCCATTGGCCTGATCCAACAAGGCTTCTCTTATGTTCATCTGTGACACAGAATGTTGGACTGGAAGGGCCATTGGCCTGATCCAACATGGCTTCTCTTATGTTCTTATATGGAGCAGAGGTCCATCAGCGGCTAGTAGCCACAGGGTATTGTTGGAACTCTCTGTCTGGGGCAGTGATGCTCTGTATTCTTGGTGCTTGGGAGGGGCAACAGTGGGAGGGTTTCTAGTGTCCTGCCCCCACTGATGGACCTCCTGAGGGCACCTGGGTTTTTTGGCCATTGTGTGACACAGAGTGTTGGACTGGATGGGCCATTGGCCTGATCCAACAGGGCTTCTCTTATGTTCTTATGTGACACAGAATGTTGGACTAGAAGGGCCATTGGCCTGATCCAACAGGGCTTCTGTTATGTTCTTCTGTGACACAGAATGTTGGACTGGAGGGGCCACTGGCCTGATCCAACAAGGCTTCTCTTATGTTCTTCTGTGACACAGAGTGTTGGACTGGATGGGCCACTGGCCTGATCCAACAGGGCTTCTCTTATGTTCTTATGTGACACAGAATGTTGGATTGGATGGGCCACTGGCCTGATCCAACAGGGCTTCTCTTATGTTCTTCTGTGACACAGAATGTTGGACTGGAGGGGCCACTGGCCTGATCCAACAAGGCTTCTCTTATGTTCTTCTGTGACACAGAGTGTTGGCCTGGAGGGGCCACTGGCCTGATCCAACAAGGCTTCTCTTATGTTCTTCTGTGACACAGAATGTTGGACTAGAAGGGCCATTGGCCTGATCCAACAGGGCTTCTGTTATGTTCTTCTGTGACACAGAGTGTTGGACTGGATGGGCCATTGGCCTGATCCAACGTGGCTTCTGTTATGTTCTTATTTCTAGGGTAGTGATGCTCTGTAGTCTTGGTGCTTGGGGGGCAAGAGTGGGAGGGCTTCTGAAGTTCTGGCCCTGCTAGTGGACCTCCTGATGGCACCTGGGTTTTTGGCCACTGTGTGACAGAATCTTGGATTGGATGGGCCATTGGCCTGATCCAACAGGGCTTCTCTTATGTTCTTATATGGAGCAGAGGTCCATCAGCGGCTAGTAGCCACAGGGTATTGTTGGAACTCTCTGTCTGGGGCAGTGATGCTCTGTATTCTTGGTGCTTGGAGGGAGGCACAGTGGGAGGGCTTCTAGTGTCCTGGCCCCACTGGTGGACCTCCTGATGGCCCCTGGGTTTTGGCCACTGTGTGACACAGAGTGTTGGACTGGATGTTGGATACAGAGTGTTGGACTGGATGGGCCATTGGCCTGATCCAACAGGGCTTCTCTTATGTTCTTATATGGAGCAGAGGTCCATTAGGAGCTATTAGTCACAGCATATTGATGGAACTCTCTGTCTGGGGCAGTGATGCTCTGTATTCTTGGTGCTTGGGAGGGGCAACAGCGGGAGGGTTTCTAGTGTCCTGCCACCACTGATGGACCTCCTGAGGGCACCTGGGTTTTTTGGCCATTGTGTGACACAGAGTGTTGGACTGGATGGGCCATTGGCCTGATCCAACAGGGCTTCTCTTATGTTCTTATGTGACACAGAATGTTGGACTAGAAGGGCCATTGGCCTGATCCAACAGGGCTTCTGTTATGTTCTTCTGTGACACAGAATGTTGGACTGGAGGGGCCACTGGCCTGATCCAACAAGGCTTCTCTTATGTTCTTCTGTGACACAGAGTGTTGGACTGGATGGGCCACTGGCCTGATCCAACAGGGCTTCTCTTATGTTCTTATGTGACACAGAATGTTGGATTGGATGGGCCACTGGCCTGATCCAACAGGGCTTCTCTTATGTTCTTCTGTGACACAGAATGTTGGACTGGAGGGGCCACTGGCCTGATCCAACAAGGCTTCTCTTATGTTCTTCTGTGACACAGAGTGTTGGCCTGGAGGGGCCACTGGCCTGATCCAACAAGGCTTCTCTTATGTTCTTCTGTGACACAGAATGTTGGACTAGAAGGGCCATTGGCCTGATCCAACAGGGCTTCTGTTATGTTCTTCTGTGACACAGAGTGTTGGACTGGATGGGCCATTGGCCTGATCCAACGTGGCTTCTGTTATGTTCTTATTTCTAGGGCAGTGATGCTCTGTAGTCTTGGTGCTTGGGGGGCAAGAGTGGGAGGGCTTCTGAAGTTCTGGCCCTGCTAGTGGACCTCCTGATGGCACCTGGGTTTTTGGCCACTGTGTGACAGAATCTTGGATTGGATGGGCCATTGGCCTGATCCAACAGGGCTTCTCTTATGTTCTTATATGGAGCAGAGGTCCATCAGCGGCTAGTAGCCACAGGGGTATTGTTGGAACTCTCTGTCTGGGGCAGTGATGCTCTGTATTCTTGGTGCTTGGAGGGAGGCACAGTGGGAGGGCTTCTAGTGTCCTGGCCCCACTGGTGGACCTCCTGATGGCCCCTGGGTTTTGGCCACTGTGTGACACAGAGTGTTGGACTGGATGTTGGACACAGAGTGTTGGACTGGATGGGCCATTGGCCTGATCCAACAGGGCTTCTCTTATGTTCTTATATGGAGCAGAGGTCCATTAGGAGCTATTAGTCACAGCATATTGATGGAACTCTCTGTCTGGGGCAGTGATGCTCTGTATTCTTGGTGCTTGGGAGGGGCAACAGTGGGAGGGTTTCTAGTGTCCTGCCACCACTGATGGACCTCCTGAGGGCACCTGGGTTTTTTGGCCATTGTGTGACACAGAGTGTTGGACTGGATGGGCCATTGGCCTGATCCAACAGGGCTTCTCTTATGTGACACAGAGTGTTGGACTGGAGGGGCCACTGGTCTGATCCAACAGGGCTTCTCTTATGTTCTTATGTGACAAAGAGTGTTGGACTGGATGGGCCACTGGCCTGATCCAACAGGGCTTCTTTTATGTTCTTATGTGACACAAAGTGTTGGACTGGAGGGGCCATTGGCCTGATCCAGCAGGGCTTCTCTTATATTCTTATGTGACAAAGAGTGTCGGACTGGATGGGCCACTGGCCTGATCCAACATGGCTTCTCTTATGTTCTTATGTGACACAGAGTGTTGGACTGGATGGGCCATTGGCCTGATCCAACAGGGCTTCTGTTATGTTCTTATTTGTGGGGCAGTGATGCTCTGTATTCTTGGTGCTTTGGGAGGGGCAACAAGGTGAGAGCTTCTGGTGTCCTGGTCCCACTGGTGGACCTCCTGACGGCACCTGGGTTTTTTGGCTACTGTGTGACACAGTGTTGGACTGGATGGGCCATTGGCCTGATCCAACATGGCTTCCGTTATGTTCTTATGTGACACAGAGTGTTGGACTGGATGGGCCATTGGCCTGATCCAACAGGGCTTCTCTTATGTTCTTATGTGACACAGAGTGTTGGACTGGAGGGGCCACTGGTCTGATCCAACAGGGCTTCTCTTATGTTCTTATGTGACAAAGAGTGTTGGACTGGATGGGTCACTGGCCTGATCCAACAGGGCTTCTCTTATGTTCTTATGTGACACAGAATGTTGGACTGGAGGGGCCATTGGCCTGATCCAACATGGCTTCTCTTATGTTCTTCTGTGACACAGAGTGTTGGACTGGAGGGGCCACTGGCCTGATCCAACAGGGCTTCTCTTATGTTCTTCTGTGACACAGAGTGTTGGACTGGAGGGGCCACTGGCCTGATCCAACAGGGCTTCTCTTATGTTCTTTTGTGACACAGAGTGTTGGACTGGAGGGGCCACTGGCCTGATCCAACAGGGCTTCTCTTATGTTCTTCTGTGACACAGAGTGTTGGACTGGAGGGGCCACTGGCCTGATCCAACACGGCTTCTCTTATGTTCTTATATGGAGCAGAGGTCCATTAGGAGCTATTAGTCACAGCATATTGATGGAACTCTCTGTCTGGGGCAGTGATGCTCTGTATTCTTGGTGCTTGGGAGGGGCAACAGTGGGAGGGTTTCTAGTGTCCTGCCCCCACTGATGGACCTCCTGAGGGCACCTGGGTTTTTTGGCCATTGTGTGACACAGAGTGTTGGACTGGATGGGCCATTGGCCTGATCCAACAGGGCTTCTCTTATGTTCTTATGTGACACAGAGTGTTAGACTGGATGGGTCATTGGCCTGATCCAACATGGCTTCTCTTATGTTCTTATAACTTCGCAACTTGATCTGACTCCCTAAACTTGATTCTCCCTAAAAACCTACTCTGCCCTATTGTCTTCCCTGTTTGTGTATTCCAGGCATCCCCACTGCTTCTTTTTAATATGAGAACAGCTGTTGGAAGTAGCATTCCCTCTAAGCCGAGTCAGCGTGAGCTCGCTCACGGTTTTTTAGCCTCCGGCTGACCCATTTTGGTCTTCGCTCAGGAAAGACGGCGCCAGGGCCAACTAATTGATGCAGCAGCTCACCACCTGAATTCCAGTCGCTCACCAAGTAGAATCTTTGCTCACAAGACTCCACAGCTTCGTGGGAGCATTCGCTGGGGGCCAAATTGCCGTAGCGGTAAAACCAGGGCTGGAGAAACCCACATTTCAGTCTCTCAGGTTGCCACAGAACTCCCTTGGTGTCTCCGGTCCATTCACTATGCTTCAGCCTAGCCTACTTTGCAGGGGTGTTCCAGAGTGTTAAAGCTGCAGCACTGCAGTCGTAAGCTCTGCTCACGACCTGAGTTCGATCCTCGGCGGAAGCTGGGTTTTCAGGTAGCCGGCTCAAGGTTGACTCAGCCTTCCCTCCTTCTGAGGTCAGTCAAATGAGTCCCCAGGAAGGCCATGGCAAACCACCCCGTAAAAAGTCTGCCGTGAAAACGTTATGAAAGCAATGTCACCCCAGAGTCGGGAATTACTGGTACTGGTGCTTGCACAGGGGACCTTTCCTTTCCTGTGAGGGACAAGGACTTACCAGGGCCCCAAACTCCAGCACTGATCAATCAGGGCTCATTTTGTAGCAGGAGCTCGTTGCATATTAGGCCACACACCCCAGGTGAAGCCAATCCTCCAAGAGCTTACAGGGCTCTCAGTACAGGGCCTACTGTCAGCTCCAGGAGGATTGGCTACATCAGGGGGGTGCAGCCTAATATGCAAAGGAGGTCCTGCTAGAATTCCTTACAGGGTTCTCAGTACAGGGCCTACTGGAAGCTCCAGGAGGATTGGCTACATCAGGGGGGTGTGGCCTAATAGGCAAAGGAGGTCCTGCTAGAATTCCTTACAGGGCTCTTCGTACAGGGCCTACTGTAAGCTCTAGGAGGACTGGCTACATCAGGGTTGTGTGGCCTAATATGCAAAGGAGATCCTGCTAGAATTCCTTACAGGGCTCTTTGTACAGGGCCTGCTGGAAGCTCCAGGAGGATTGGCTACATCAGGGGTGTGTGGCCTAATAGGCAAAAGAGGTCCTGCTAGAATCCCACCCCTGCTTACAGGGCTCTAAGTATATGGCCTACTGGAAGCTCCAGGAGGATTGGCTACATCAGGGGGTGTGTGGCCTAATAGGCAAAGGAAGTCCTGCTAGAATTCCTTACAGGGCTCTTTGTACAGGGCCTACTGGAAGCTCCAGGAGGATTGGCTGTATCAGGGGTGTGTGGCCTAATATGCAAAGGAGGTCCTGCTAGAATTCCTTACAGGGCTCTCAGTACAGGGCCTACTGTCAGCTCCAGGTGGACTGGCTACATCAGAGGGGAGTGGCCTAATATGCAAAGGAGTTCCTGCTACCAAAAACTCCCCTAAAACCCTGGCAACCTAACCTGCCCTTTTTGCCTCATCGTTCAATGGCAGATCTGATTGTTTTCTGTCTGGATACCTCTCCTCCCACCCCCTCTCCCCCTTTCCCGCCCCATAACCTATTTAACTGCTACTTCCTCCTCTCCTCCATCCTGAATCTTTTACCCCCCCCCCCGTCCCATCCAAAGCCTTCCTCCCCCTCCCCCCATAAACTGCATAGATCGAGGCGGGCAGCCGTGTTGGTCTGAAGCAGTTGAACAAAGCAGGAGTCAAGTGGCACCTTTAAGACCAACCAAGTTCTGTTCAGAACGTCAGCTTTTGTGTGCTCCCTAAGCACACTTTATCCGACAAGGGGATCAGGTATTGTGGCTGGAATACATGCAGTTTGTTGATGAAGAGGGCATAACATAAGAGAAGCCATGTTGGATCAGGCCAATGGCCCATCCAGTCCAGCACTCTGTGTCACACAGTGGCCAATATATGTGTGTGTACATACATACACACACACGCGCACACACACACACATATCGCACTGCTACAGCACCAACCCCAAATCAGACTTTTCCCTGCAGCCACTGTGGCCGGACCTGCCTGTCCCGCATGGGTCTTGTCAGCCACCAGCGAGCCTGCAGCAGACGTGGACTACTGCAACCTTTCTTAAATCTTCGTTCGCGAAGTCAAGCCGAGAGAGAGAGAGAGAGAGAGAGAGATACTGTGGCTAATAGCCACTGATGGACCTCTGCTCCATATTTTTATCCAGTCCCCTCTTAAAGCTGGCTATGCTTGTAGCCGCCACCACCTCCTGTGGCAGTGAATTCCACATGTTAATCACCTTTTGGGTGAAGAAGTACTTCCTTCTATCCGTTTTAACCTGACTGCTCAGCAATTTCATTGAATGCCCACGAGTTCTTGTATTGTGAGAAAGGGAGAAAAGGACTTCTTTCTCTGCTTTCTCCATCCCATGCATAACCTTGTAAACCTCTCTCATGTCACCCCGCAGTCGACGTTTCTCCAAGCTAAAGAACCCCAAGCGTTTTAGCCTTTCTTCATAGGGAAAACGTTCCAAACCTTTAATCATTCTAGTTGCCCTTTTCTGCGCTTTTTCCAATGCTATAATATCCTTTTTTGAGGTGCGGTGACCAGAATTGTACACAGCATTCCAAATGAGACCGCAAACTAACCAATCACATGGTCACGTAAAACAGTGCGGCTTGGCCATTTGGTCTGGATGGCCCTAAAAGGTGATAAAGTCCCCTGCCAAATGGTGTTGTTTCTGCAAATCTAGGTAAATCGCAAAAAGGACACGTATATCCTAGTTGCGGTCCACCCAATCTGCTTATCAACATCAATCTATGCCTTATAAACAGCATTCTAGTCTGCCATTGGGGAAAAACCCACAAGAATGCATCAAATGAAAATGGGTTAAGTATATGTAATGAGATAAATTGCACGGAAGCTTTTATCAGTTTTCTTGCATCCGTGTGTTTTCCTTGGGGAAGGCTTTGGAAGGGGGGGGGTGAGAAGGCATTTACGGGGGGGGGGGCGTTCAGGGGAAGAGAGGGAGCCCTCGGGAAAGCATCGGATGCATTAGACGCAAACAGGCGCTTGTCCCCCCCCTCCCCACCCCAGCAGGAAAGAACCGCAAGAGAGACAGGCAAAGGTCTTTTGCAAGAAGGAAGGGAACGAATTCCACCAGCCCACCTTAAGAAGAAGAAGAAAGGGGAGGGAAGGAAGGAAGGGGGGGGGACATTGTGTGGCTGATTCAAGGCAAGCGAGGGGTGACCTTAGAAAAACAAGTTGGCTTGGAGCTAGCGAGCAGAGGGGGCAGCAGAAATACCCCCCCCCCCTTTCCAATTGTCCAGCTTTTTTGCAAAAACCATCGGAGAAGTAGGATCCAGCCGTTCCCAAAAGCTTCGACTTGGGGCGGGGAGAGAGTAGATTTCCCCCTCTTTTTTCTTCTTCCTCTCGAACTGGCACATTGTTGCGAAAGGGAGCCCGGTGAATGCTAGGCAACCGAGGGGCGAAGGGGGGGGGGGGGTGTTCGAGTCTCTGCCTGCTGAACCAGCAGCCGCGCAGAGAAGAAGAGAGAAAAAGCCAGAGCCGAGGCGAGGGAGCTGCAGAGAGACACAAACAGACTGACAAGCGCGGGGAAGGTGACTGCTTGGGATCTGGAAGGAGGAGAAGAAGCCTGAAGCCCCCTTTTTTTTGGATGTTTCCCCTCCAACCCTGCTTTGGTCCTTTGCTTGTAGGTGCTGGCCTCTTCGCCTTCCCGAGCGACCATTGCAGCTTGCATCTATTTTTTTTTTTTTTTTTTGCAAAACATTAAATCTGCCCGCTTTTCTTCTGCAAAAGAAGCTGGCATCTTTTTTTTGCAAAACATTAAATCTGCCCGCTCTTCTTCTGAAAAAGAAGCTTGCATCTTTTTTTGCAAAACCTTAAATCTGCCCCCCCTTCTGCAAAAGAAGCTTGCATCTTTTTTTGCAAACATTTAAATCTGCCCCCTTTGCTTCTGCAAAAGAAGCTTGCATCTTTTCTGCAAACATTTAAATCTGACCCCTTTGCTTCTGCAAAAGAAGCTTGCATCTTTTTTTTGCAAAGCATTAAATCTGCCCCCTTTTCTTCTGCTTTCGTGGGACTCTCCCGGGCTTCTTGGCGGAGGAATAATACGAAGAAGAAGGGGGTGGGAGGGGGGGCACAGATGCAGAGTTGGCATCGGATCCAGCGGGCAAAGGGGCAGTTTTCCCGTGGGGCATCCTGGCCCTTCTTGGAGTAACCCCGGGCTGCCCGTGGATGCGCCTCCAGGTGAGGACGTGTGTAACCGTGTGCGTGGTGTGTGTTTGTGTACGTGTTCGCAGGGGGGGGGGGGGCAGACATGCAAAAAAACCTGGATCATTTTAGGGGATGGAGCTGAAGAACACCCCCCCCACCACCACCACCTCGTCGCCCTGCTTGCTTAGTCTCCTGTCTCTCTGTTCCCCCCCCCCCCCCCCTACTATTTTGACTTTCTTTCTGTTTGTTAATAAATTTTTGTTATTAAGTTTCATACAGGGAAAATTGGGGAGGGGGTTCATGGGGAAAGACTTAAGGGAAAGAATGCAAAAAAAAAAAAAAAACCCACCCCAGATTGCAGCGATTTGGACTTTAAAAAGAAGAAAAAGTCTGTCGTTCATTACGCCTGCAAGCGGTGTTTTCCTCGAAGCGGAGCTAGGGCGAGCTGGCGCCCAGATTTTGAGCCTCCTGCTCACCCGGGGTTGCCTTAGCTCGGGCAAAACAGCCCCGGAGCTCAGTCATTTGTGCAATGGCTCCCAACTTGAAGGCCCAGGAGCTCGCAAAGTAGAATTCTTGCTCACGAGGTTCTGCAGTTTAGAGGGAACGTTGCCTGCGAATATTCGGAAGGATGACATCAACGTTACCTTTGAGATTCTACAAACGTCCAGCCCACTAGGAAGGGGCCGTGTCCTTTCTCTCTGGTCCTTGATGGGTTCCCTTTCAGAATATCCATCCAGGGGTTCATCCGAACCAGCTCCTTTTCCCAACAGGGTCTGCGAAAGGTCACACAGTGTTTCGATTTGTCTAGACCTCCTTCTCCGGCCCTGCGTCAAGGAGAACAGAGAAAGGGGCACCCAACTTCTGATTCATCCACTCTTAAAAATAGGTTTGGCACGGGTTTGGTTTGTTTTTTTTGGCTCTTGGAGCTGCCTTCCTCCGTTCAGGAGATGAAGTTGTGCTCCCCCCCCCCCCCTTGAGTCATCTGACCTGTGCACAACAAAATAAATGATATATATTTCTTTTGCTGCGCGCTGGGCAGATGAATCAAGCCGGGGTGGAAGGGGGGGAGTGCAGATTCGTCTCCTAAAATGAGGAAGGCGGCCACGTAACGCACGCTGTCTTGTGAGCAAAGATTCTACTTTGGGGCGCTCTTGGCATTGAGGTGGTGAGCTGCTGCTCCCATGGCTTTGCCCTGGGGCCCTTCCCCCCCCCCCCCCGGGAGCGAAAACAACAAACGTGTGAGCCGGAAGCTCAAAAGCTGTGAGCCAGCTCACGCGAACTCAGCCTAGAGGGAACACTGCTAGGCACGTACCCGCTGCCTTCTCTCGATCAGCTGACTTTTTCATGTCCCCCATCCTAAAACTCTTTTTTTTGTTTCCCCCCTCTCCCTATTGCTTCCAGTGATCATGGAACCTTGGCTCTCTTATCCCAGATGTCTTCTGACCTGCGTGTTCTTCTTGGTGTTGTCTCCCTGGCCAGGTAAGGGTTCTGCCGGCTTCCTTTCTGGGTCGAGGATGTGTTGTTTTTTTGGAAAGAACCCTGTTTGCCTCCCTTCTCCCCTCCTAATGCGATGCGCTCAGTTTCTCCGCAAAACCCATTTCTCGTTGATGTTTTTTTTGTGTCGTGCATGCGAGATGGTGTCCCTCGGCGTCGTCTGGTCCAGAGCAGAACGAAGGGACAGTTTTGGAAGGGGAGGCGGTCTGGGGGAAGAGATGCAGCCGCAGCCTCTGAGCTCGATGGAGCTTGACCTTCTTTCCTCCTTCCCTTTGCAAAGATGTTCTTCCAAACAACCGCCCACGTCTGGTTTTTCTGGAGGCACTGTGGTGACATGCACTGACAGGTTCAGGGAATGGAGCGTTCCCCCCACCCCCCCTCCATGCACACACACCCTTCGCTGCCTGCCGGAGAAAATGCAAGAAGCAGAGGTGCCCGAGTCCCCGATGGAGGAGGGCGGAGGAGGGATTGGCACTGTGACTCAAGTTGGCATTTGGCTGGCATGCCAGGTGGGGTGGTGGTTGTGGGAAGGAGGGGAAGAGAAGGCGACGGAGAGTACTGGAACCAAGCAGTTGTTTTGCTTTTCGATACAGAGAGTTTGGGGCAGGCGTAATGCTTGGCGCAAAGGGTGATGAACACGTGGAATTCACTGCCACAGGAGGTGGCAGCGGCTACAAGCATAAACAGCTTCAAGAGGGGATTGGATATGAAGCAGAGGTCCATCGGTGGCTATTAGCCACAGCGTATTGTTGGAACTCTCTGTCTGGGGCAAGTGATGCTCTGTATTCTAGGTGTTTGGGAGAAGTAACAGTGGAGGGCTTCTAGTGTCCTGGCCACACTGGTGGACCTCCTGATGGCACTTGGGGTTTTTTGGCCGCTGTGTGACACAGAGTGTTGGACTGGATGGGCCATTGACCTGTTCCAGCAGGGCTTCTCTTATGTTCTTATGTCTGGGGCAAGTGATGCTCTGTATTCTTGGTGCTTGGGAGGGGCAACAGTGGGAGGGCTTCTGGTGTCCTGGCCCCACTGATGGACCTCCTGATGGCACTTGGGTTTTTTGGCCACTGTGTGACAGAGTGTTGGACTGGGTGGGCCATTGGCCTGATCCAGCATGGCTTCTTGTGGAACTCTCTGTCTGGGGCAGTGATGCTCTATATTTTTGGTGCTTGGGAGGGACAACAGTGGGAGGGCTTCTAGTGTCCTGGCCCCACTGATGGACCTCCTGATGGCAATTGGGTTTTTTTTGGCCACTGTGTGACACAGAGTGTTGGACTGGATGGGCTAGAAGAAAGGAAAGGAGATTGTGAGCCACTCTGAGACTCTTCGGAGTGGAGGGCGGGATATAAATCCAATATCTTCATCTACCTCACAGGGTGTCTGTTGTGGGGGAAGAAGGGAAAGGAGATTGTGAGCCGCTCTGAGACTCTTCGGAGTGGAGGGCGGGATGTAAATCCAATATCTTCATCTACCTCACAGGATGTCTGTTGTGGGGGAGGAAGGTAAAGGAGATTGTGAGCCTCTCTGAGACTCTTCGGAGTGGAGGGCGGGATATAAATCCAGTATCTTCATCTACCTCACAGGGTGTCTGTTGTGGGGGAGGAAGGGAAAGGAGATTGTGAGCCGCTCTGAGATTCTTCGGAGTGGAGGGCAGGATATAAATCCAGTATCTTCATCTATCTCACAGGGTGTCTGTTGTGGGGGAGGAAGGGAAAGGAGATTGTGAGCCTCTCTGAGACTCTTCGGAGTGGAGGGCGGGATATAAATCCAGTATCTTCATCTACCTCACAGGGTGTCTGTTGTGGGGGAGGAAGGGAAAGGAGATTGTGAGCCGCTCTGAGACTCTGAAATTCGGAGTGGAGGGCAGGATATAAATCCAATGTCGTCGTCTTCTTCTTCTTCTTCTTCTTCTTCTTCTTCTTCTTCTTCTTCTTCTTCTTCTTCTTCTTCTTCTTCTTCTTCTTCTTCTTCTTCTTCTTCTTCTTCTTCTTCTTCTCTGCATTGTAATATATAATGAAATGATTGTACAACTCATGGCCTGGTTGCTAACAGGCCACGGTCCACAGCCCAGGGGTTGGGAACCTCTGCGGTAGCTCACAAAATAGAATCTTTGCTCACGAGACTTCACAGCTTAGAGGGAACATTGGTCGTCGTGTCAGTCTGTGTTAGAAGAGCTGGATTCGGGTCCGGGGGCACCTTCAAGGCCAGAGCTTTCAAGAGTTGGAACTTCCTTCATCAGATACGAGCCGAAATGGAGATCCTGGAGCCCTTATCTCCCACTCAGGAGGGAGAGGTGTTACACGGAAGGGATGCAAAGGTACCATGCAAAAGGTAACCCAGTTGACTGGAGCAGGGGAGAACTGCTTGGGGACGGAGCATCTGGAGCACCCCTACCCGGGGGTGGGATTCTAGCAGGAGCTCCTTTGCATATTAGGCCACACACCCCTGATGTAGCCAGTCCTCCAAGAGCTTACAGGGCTCTTTTTGGTAAGCTCTTGGAGGATTGGCTACATAAGGGGTGGAGTTCTAGCAGGAGCTCCGTTGCATATTAGGCCACACCCTGCTGATGTAGCCAGTTCTCCAAGAGCTTACGAAACAGAGCCTTGTAAGCTCCGAGAGGATTGGCTACATCGGGGTGTGTGTGGCCTCATATGCAAAGGAGCTCCTGCTAGAATTTCACCCCAGCCCCTCCCACTTTCTGACTGGAATAGAAGGGCTCAGAGAGCTCCATTCCGGCTTGTATCCGACGAAGGGAACGTTGACTCTCGAAAACTCCCAAATCTTGTTGGTCTTCAAGGAGCTCCCGGACTCAAATCGAGGTCTTCGAAGGTCACCTCCTAGGTTTGCTGGATGGTCTCGGAGTTGCCTTCTTGAAGATACTTTCCTCACGACTCCTGGAGAAAGCGTGTGTGTTTGTGCATGTGGAAGTTCCCCCCAAATCTGACCTTGGGGCATCTTTTTGGAGTGTGTGACGTCTCTATTTCAGTGATCGATGGGAGCCTTAGCAGACCAGTGTGAGTTTTATGTCTTTTTATTCCATTATATTACCTGCCTTGGGCATCAGGGATTAGGAGGGTTATAAATCACAACTACGGAAGACTCTTTTTTCCCCCCAAAAGCTTGGGCCTTTAACTCAGGGGTGTCAAACATGTGGCCCAGCTCCTATCAGGCCCCCGAGCGACTGGCTGTCGTCAGCTTCCTTCTCCATCTCTCTTGCTTCGTTCTGCATAGCAGCTTGCTTTGCCAGGCTCTCTCAATCGCACAGCAGAGCCACTGAGCCAAGCCTCCCTTCTCTTCTCTTGGCTGAGGCGCCTCCCCCTCCTTGTCCCCCCGGGGAAGGGAAGAAAGAGCCAGAGCTTCCTTTGCCCAGTTCCCTGGATCCCATGGGAGAAATACAAAGAAAGCACCTTTAAGACCAAGGAGTGCTAATATTTTCAGCATGTTTTAAGGCGAGGGTGTCAAACTCACTTGTTATGAGGGCCGGATCTGACATAAATGAGACCTCGTTGGGCTGGGCCATGTCAGGTTGGGTCAAGCCATGTCGGGCCGGGCCACACGTGTACCTATTTAAGATTAGGTAGGAGAGATATAAACTTTATAAAGAACACAGACAAACACAAATATATTTTTTTAAAAACTTAAAATATGCTTAAAATGTTAGCACTCGTTGGTCTTAAAGATGCTTTCTTGGTATTTCTCCCATGGGATCCAGGGAACTGGGCCAAGGAAGCTCCAGCTCGTTCCTTCCTTCCCCAGGGCACTAGGAGGGGGAGGAGCCTCAGCCAATAGAAGGAAGAGAGGCCTGGCTCAGTAGCTCCGCTGTGCGATTGAGAGAGCTTGGCAAAGCAAGCCCTTCCCTCTTCCTCCCCAAGGGAGGAGCCTCAGCCAATGGAGAAAATAGAGGTTTTGCTCTGTATCTCCTGTGCGATTCGGCAAGCCTTGCAACCCAAGCTGTTATGCGGAGGGAAGCAAGAGAGAGGGAGAAGGAAGCAGATGACAGCCAGTTGCTCGGGGGGCCTGATAGGAGCCCTCCGGGGGCCTGGTTCGACCCCTGAACTACATGTTTGACAGCCCTGTTTTAAGGGGTTTTAAAAAAAAAAAAATCTTTAATTGTGTTTGTCTGTGTCCTTTATAAAGTTTATCTCTGGGCTACTTAATCTTAAATAGGTGTACACACGGCTTGGTCTGACATGGCCCGACGCAAGCCCCAGCCCAGTAAGGTCTCATTTATGTCAGATCCAGCCCTCGTAACAAATGAGTTAACAGGTTTGTCCTTGGAATAAAGCAGTGGACAAGTGCGCCTTTAAGACCAACTCATTTTTATTCAGAATGTAAGCTTTCGTATGCGCTTAAGCGGACTTCATCGGACAAAATGGGAATGGAAGCAGCCGTTCTTAATACAACTGGGCAGTGTAGAATCGTGGGAATGTTTTTAGCAGATTAAAAGAATCACCAATAGGGATCTGTGTTTGTTAGCGTTAGGACAAAGCAGGGCTGAAGCAACGCGATAAAAAAAAAAAGGCAGACTGCTGTCGTAGGCGTGAAGTGCCATAAATCTAGGTAGCGTTCTGGCTTGGTTCGTTTATCCTTGCACATACTCGCTGTGAACTCTAAGGCTAGTAAATGCGTTTTTGTCTGATGGGTGTTTTGAAAGTTCTGGGTTCGGGATACAACCTCCAGGTACCTGGAGATCTCCTGGGATGACATCTGATCTCCAGGCAACAGAGCTCCGTTCCCTTGCAGGAAGTGGCTGCTTTGGAAGGCGGGCTCGATGGCATGATGCCCTGTTGAAGCCCCGCCCCAAGCCCCGCCCACCTCAGGCTCCACCCCCAGAATCTCCAGGTATTTCCCAACTTGGAGATGACAACCCTAAAAATCAAGGCCAGCCAATAAAGCTGGCTACCTGAAGAGTCTTGCTGGTTTTTAGACTGTCCCCTTTGGCTCTCCCTTTAACACCAGATTGATCTGCAGCGATTTCACGCGCTTATCCCAGGGGAGTCTGGTCAGGAGCGCTTTGGAAGGTGTAGAGCAGGGGTGTCAATCATGCGGCCCGGGGGCCAAATCAGGCCCCTGGGGGGCTTCTATCAGGCTCCTGAGCAACTGGCTCTTGTCTGCTTCCTTCTGCGTCTCAACTTGCTTCACTAGGCTTGCTCAATTGCACAGGAGCTACAAAGCAAAACCTCTATTTTCTCCATTGGCTGAGGCTCCTCGCTTGGGGAGGAAGGGGGAAAGGCAAAGCTTGTTTTTCCAGGCTTTCTCAATCGCACAGCAGAGCTACTGAGCCAAGCCTCTCTTCCTTCTATTGGCTGAGGCTCCTCCCCTTCCTGGTCCTCTGGGTGGGGGGGAGGGAAAGAGCCCGAGTTTCCTTACCCACTTCCCTGGATCCTATGGGAGAAATACAAAGAAAGCACCTTTAAGACCAAGTGCTAATGTTTTAAACATGTTTTAAGTTTTTGTTTAAAAACTAGTTGTGTTTGTGTCCTTTAAAAAGTGTATATCTCTGCTACCTAATCTTAAATAGGTACACACAGGGCCCAGCCCGACATGGCCCAGCCCAACAAAGTCTCATTTCTGTCAGATCCAGCCCTCATAATAAATGAGTTCGACACCCCTGGTGTAGAGGGCTGGTGCGGTCTCCTAAGTCAATTAATTTTAGGCAAGAGCTACGCTACGCACCGTTTTGGGGTTGTCACCAATATTGAGCTCAAATGAAAACATTACTAGAGAATCTCGCCTCCGGTTCATCTTTTTTATTGACATGTATTGTAACCTGTCGAAAGTTGCTAACACAACCTTTGAGGATCGTGCCCATCTGCTTGCCATTTAAGGCAATAGAGTCATATGATCCCCAGGTCTTTTTTCTTTTTTTTGAAACGGAATGCACAGGAACACAGTTCCGCTTGCTTGGCGTCTTGGGGCATGGCCTGATATGCAAATGAGTCCCCAATGGGCTTTTTCTACGCAAAAAGCCCTGTGCAAACAATGGTGATGTCAGGGGGCGTGGCCTAATATGCAAATGAGTTCCTGCTGGGCTTTTTCCTGCCCAAAAGGTCCTGTGCAAAACAACGGTGATGCCAGATGATGTGGCCTAATATGCAAATGAGTTCCTGCTGAGCTCTTCTACCAAAAAAGCCCTGTGCGAAACAACAGTGATGTCAGGGGTGTGTGGCCTAATATGCAAATGAGTTGCTGCTGGGCTTTTTCCTGCCCAAAAGGTCCTGTGCAAAACAACGGTGATACCAGAGGATGTGGTCTAATATGCAAATGAGTTCCTGCTGAGCTCTTCTACCAAAAAAGCCCTGCGCAAAACAACTGTGATGTCAGGGGTGTGTGGCCTAATATGCAAATAAGTTCCCACTGAGGGTTTTGTGTGTGTGTGTGTGTGTGTATGTACACACACACACATATATTGGCCACTGTGTGACACAGAGTGTTGGACTGGATGGACCATTGGGCTGATCCAACATGGCTTCTCTTACGTTCTTACCGAAAAAAAACCCTATGCAAAACAACGGTGATGTCAGGAGGTGTGGCCTAATATGCAAATGAGTTCCTCTTGGGCCTTTTCTACCGGAAAAAACCCCTGTGCGAAACAATGGTGCTGTCAGGGGGTGCGGCCTCATATGCAAATGAGTTCCTGCTGGACCTCTTCTACCCAAAAAGCCCTGCGCGAAACACTGCTGATGTCAGGGGTGTGGCCTGATATGCAAATAAGTTCCTGCTGGGTTTTTATTCTACTAAACCCCCCCCTGCATATCCCCAAACCTCGCCCAGCCTCAGTTCTCCATCTGGATAATGGGAACAACAGTGCTGTTTGTTCTCGTTGCCCAGCAGTTGTAAGAACAAGTTAACTGCGGAGCAGGCGAGGACCCAGTTGGTCATGTGCCTGAGGACATTCTCTCCGTACCCAATTTGTCCTCGGCCAACCTTTCTCTTGAAAACTTTCCCAGAGAAAAAGATGGCTCCGTAGCCTCCCTCACCTCCTGATAGGTGCTCATCCAGTCGTAACTAACAACCATTGTCGGCAGCTTGTTCCGCTACTTAAATGGCCATTAAAGTTCCATTTGGGGGAAACCTTGGGAGGGAAAAAAAGGAAAACCAGCCTGCGGTTTAAGGGCTGTTACATTTGCCTCAGGAAATGCCAGCGTTCGGGCTGGAGTGTCCCCGCTGCAAACCCGCAACGTGTTCATCGCAGATGAATGCGCTCATTTCTGTAAACACCCTGCACATCCTTCCAGGCGGCTTGACAAGGCCGGATCTCCCTGACAGGTGGAAACAGACAGGTGTTTAAAGTTGCATGTTCCATCTCTGGCATCCGGCTGCGCATCTCGCAGCGAGGATGATCTGTGGAGGGGCTCACAACTCAGCGCCGTACGGTTTGATTTCTGCATGGAACAACAAGGCGACGCCAATCTTTTCTCCAGCCAGCTGTTTAATTGATGAGCACTAAATCAACCCCAGGATTCATAGGCCTGCCGCTAGAGTCGCTGACTAAAAGCAATAGGAACATAAGAGAAGCCCTGTTGGATCAGGCCAATGGCCCATCCAGTCCAACACTCTGTGTCACATAAGAACATAAGAGAAGCCATGTTGGATCAGGCCAGTGGCCCATCCAATCCAACACTCTGTGTCACATAAGAACATAAGAGAAGCCATGTTGGATCAGGCCAGTGGCCCATCCAGCCCAACACTCTGTGTCACATAAGAACATAAGAGAAGCCATGTTGGATCAGGCCAGTGGCCCATCCAGTCCAACACTGTGTCACACAGTGGCCAACCCCCCCCCCCCCAAGTGCTATCAGGTTCACAAGTGGGGCTAGAAGCCCTTCCACTTTGCCCCCCCACCCCAAGCACCAAGAATACAGAGCATCACTGCCCCAGACAGAGAGTTCCAACAATATGCTGTGGCTAATAGCCACTGATGGACCTCTGCTCCATATGCTTATCCAATCCCCTCTTGAAGCTACCTATGCATGTAGCTGCCACCACCACCTGTGGCAGTGAATTCCACGTGTTAATCACCCTTTGGGTGAAGAAGGACTTCCTTTTATCTGTTCTAACCCAACTGCTCAGCAATTTCATTGAATGCCCACGAGTTCTTGTATTGTGAGAGAGGGAGAAAAGGACTTCTTTCTCTACCTTCTCTATCCCATGCATAATCTTGTAAACCTCTATCCTGTCACCCCGCAGTCGACATTTCTCCAAGCTAAAGAGCCCCAAGCGTTTTAACCTTTCTTCATAGGGAAAATGTTCCAACCCTTTGATCTTTCTAGTTGCCCTTTTCTGCACTTTTTTCAATGCTATATTGGAAATCCCCAGGTCCAGGGTCTGAGTTTTACTATATAGTACATTTCCCCCCTCTCCTTTCATCCAAAGAGCTCATGGCCCATGGTTATCTCTTCTCAGTTTTAGCCTCACAACAGCTGTTTGGGGCGGGTTAAGTGAAGAGAGGAATTGTGGGCCCAAGATCCTGCATGAGAGGTGGTATGGTATAGCAGAGTGTCAGGCTAGGTCCAAGTTCGAATCTCTACTCAGCCATGGAAGCTCGCTGGGTGACCTGCTCTGGTGAGACCTTACCTGGAGCATTGTGTTCAATTTGGGGCACCACACTTCCTGGTGTTTTTTTATTCGTAGCCTAGGTCAGCATTTGAAAATACAAAATTAAAACTGAATTACCATTAAATTGTACATAAAAAGGCATAAAATACTGTTGTAAAACCACGAGTATAAGAGAACGTGGCAGTTACAGCAAACAGACTGGCAAAGGTGTTTAGCCGTCTCCTGACTGTATTGTTAGGAAGAGTTTTCCTTATTCTTGTGGCAAGCCAGCCAGATTTCCCTAATCTGTATGTAACCTCAGGGTTCTCGTCATCGAGAAGATTCTTAAGGAGCTGCAGTTTTTGACTACTGGTAAAAGGTATGGCCGTGGGAAATGGAAGCATTTGGCAATGGTCATTGTAAGCTTCGCGGTCAAATATGACATTGACTAAAGATCTGATACCATCATTGCAGCAGGGACATAATCGTTCTCGGAACGGCACTTTTTAGTATCTCCCCTCCACCACCGCTGAAGGGAGGACATCCCACCTCATTAGAGTAAACGTTCTCCTCTATTCATTATTTGTTAAGCGGTATAGGTAGGGCATCGGGGGGGCCACCCTGTTGATTGGTTCTAGTTTTGGTCACCAGATTTTAAGAAGGATATAGACGAGCTGGAAGGGGTCCAGAGGAGGGTGACGAAGATGGTGAGGGGTCTGGAGACCAAGTCCTATGAGGAAAGGTTGAAGGAGCTGGGGATGTTTAGCCTGGAGAGGAGGCGGCTGAGAGGTGATAGGATCACCATCTTCGAGTCCTTGAAGGGCTGTCATCCACAGGATGGCGTGGAATTGTTTTCTGTGGCCCCAGAAGGGAAGACCAGAACCAATGGGATGAAATGAAATCAAAAGAGTTTCCGGCTCAACATGAGGAAGAACTTCCCGACCGTTTGAGTGGTTCCTCAGTGGAACAGGCTTCCTCGGGAAGTGGTGGGCTCTCCTTCCTTGGAGGGTTTTCAACATAGGCTAGATGGCCATCTGAGAGCAATGAGGATCCTGTGAATTTAGGGGGAGGCATTCGTGAATTTCCTGCCTTGTGCAGGGGGTTGAACTAGATGACCTTGGAGGTCCCTTCCAACTCTATGATTCTATGATTCTAAGATCCTGTGAGTTTATGGGGAGGTATCTGTGAGTTTCCTGCATTGTGCAGGGGGTTGGACTAGATGCCCCTAGAGGTGACTTCCAACTCAATGATTCTATGATTCTAAGATCCTGTGACCTTAGGGGGAGGTATCTGTGAGTTTTGTGCCTTGTGCAGAAGGTTGGACTAGATGCCCCTAGAGGTCCCTTCCAACTCTATGATTCTAAGATCCTGTGACTTTAGGGGGAGGTATCTGAGTTTCCTGCCTTGTGCAGGGGGTTGGACTAGATGACCCAGGAGGTCGCTTCCAACCCTATGATTCTATGACCTTGGGCCAGCCACAGCCTCTCTGCCCAACCCACCTCACAAGGTCGTTGTGAGGATAAAATGGAGGAGAGGAGAAAGATGTTTGCCTTCTCATCTTGGCCTGTAAGGTCTCAAGAGGCTGTTCAGTGTAGAGGGAAGAAGGAGGAGGAGGTTGGATTTATACCCCACCCTTCACTCCGAGTTTCAGAGCAGCTTTACAATCTCCTTTCTCTTCCTCTCCTCACAACAGACACCCTGTGAGGTAGGTAGGGCTGAGAGAGCTCTGAGAGAACTGTGACTGGCCCAAGGTCTCCCAGTTGGCTGCATGTGCAGGGCGATTGGGGAACCAAACCCAGTTCTCTCAGATTAGAGTGCATGCACTTAACCACCTCAGCAAACTGGCTCTCTGGGGTCACACTGATCTGAGAGACCAGCGTTCAAAACCTCTGCTTCTTCATGGAAGCTTGCTGGGTGAGCTTGGGAAAAGTCCCTCAGCCTGTCCTCGCAGGGCTTGGTCTCCAGGCCCCTGATCATCCTTGTCACCCTCTTCTGCACCCGTTCCGTTCTGTCCACCTCCTTCTTGAAGTGGAGCCTCCAGAACTGCACACAAGACTCCTGGTGCAGGCCTGACCAGTGCAGCGTACAGCAGGCCGATGGCATCATGCAATTTGGATGCGACGCCTCTGTTGATACACCCCGAGATCGCATTGGCCTTTGTTGTTGCTGCATCACACCCGAGTGCTCATATTGAAGTGATGGTCAACCTGTGCCCCAAGACTACAGAGTAGCCTCATGCGACCGAAAGAGGTGTTGAGGCTTGGAGACGGGGTGAGGCTTCCTACTGAACTCTCGGCAGAACTGAGATATTCAGCATTGCAATTCAAGCCTAGTTCCTCGATTAACCACAGCCCTGGTTTTTTTCTCTAGAGTTCCTCTAAACTTGTTGCAGTCTTGGCAGATCTTTGATAAGCAGGATGCAAACCGAATTTCCTCTTCCTCCCCATCTTCCTTTATTGAATGTCTTAACAACTGTCAAGATAAATTCCCTTAATCTCGTTCGCTGTAGGCTACACAGCTGGTATAAGACATAGGGTCTGATAGGGCTTATTTTTTTTCTTTTATAGCAGGACCTTCTTTGCATATTAGGCCACACACCCCTGATGTAGCCAGTCTTCCTGGAGCTTACAGTAGGCCCTGTTTGGTGTAGTGGTGAAGTGTGTGGACTCTTATCTGGGAGAACCAGGTTTGATTCCCCACTCCTCCACTTGCACCTTCTGGAATGGCCTTGGGTCAGCCATAGCTCTGGCAGAGGTTGTCCTTGAAAGGGCAGCTGCTGGGAGAGCCCTCTCAGCCCCACCCACCACACATCCACCTGTTGTGAGGGGAGAAGATATAGGAGATTGTAAACTGCTCTGATTCAGAGAGAAGAGTGGGGTATAAATCTGCAGTCTTCTTCTTCCTCCACTTGCAGCTGCTGGAATGGCCTTGGGTCAGCCATAGCTATTGCAGGAATTGTCCTTGAAAGGGCAGCTGCTGTGAGAGCTCTCTCAGCCCCACCCACCTCGCAGGGTGTCTGTTGTGGGCGAAGATATGGGAGATTGTAAGCCGCTCTTGAGTCTCTGATTCAGAGAGAAAGATGGGGTATAAATCTACAGTCTTCTTCTTCTTTGCAAGAACCTGGCCTGACTCTCCGGCAATCTGTAAATTCAGCAATTAACCCTCTCATCTTAATTTAGATACCCTCTCCCCTCTCTTAATCAGCCAGTTTGGTGTAGTGGTTAAGTGTGCGGACTCTTATCTGGGAGAACCGGGTTTGATTCCCCACTCCTCCACTTGCACCTGCTGAAATGGCCTTGGGTCAGCCATAGCTCTGGAAGAGGTTGTCCTTGAAAGGGCAGCTGCTGTGAGAGCCCTCTCCAGCCCCACCCACCTCACAGGGTGTCTGTTGTGGGGGAGGAAGGTAAAGGAGATTGTGAGCCGCTCTGAGACTCTTCAGAGTGGAGAGCGGGATATAAATCCAATTTCTTCTTCTTCTTCTTCTTCTTCTTCTTCTTCTTCTTCTTCTTCTTCTTCTTCTTCTTCTTCTTCTTCTTCTTCTTCTTCTTCGTCTTCTTCCCCAAAAGATTAAAAAAAAACCCCACAGGGATCGACACTTCCTTGCATCTGTCGGCTGGATAAAGTTTGTTAAGTTTCTCTTCCACTCCCCTGGGACGCGATGGTGAAATCTAAACCCAGTTGTTTCCTGGGAATTGTGCCCTGGAATTATTGTCACTCGGTTTGAAAGGAGCTGTCAAGAAAGGAGCGCGGAGCTTGTTTGCGTCTGCCGGCGAGGTCCACGCAGCAGGCAGAGTTGAAAGGGGAAATGGCGCTTTGGAAATGGGAGTGGAAATGGAAACAGGAGCGTTGGAAGTCCTTCTTCACCCCAACAGTGATGAACGCATGGAATTCACTGCCACGGGAGGTGGTGGCGGTGGCTACATACACAGATGGCTTCAAGAGGGGATTGGATCAACATATGGAGCAGAGGACCATTGGTGGCTATTAGCCACAGGGTATAGGTGGAACTCTGTCTGGGGCAGTGCTGCTCTGTGTTCTTGGTGCTTGGGAGGGGCAACCGTGGGAGGGCTTCTAGTCTCCTGGCCCCACTGGTGACCTTCTGATGGCACCTGGGTTTTTTGGCCACTGTGTGACTCAGAGTGTTGGACTGGATGGGCCATTGGCCGGATCCAGCATGGCTTCTCTTATGTTCTTATGTGACACAGAGTGTTGGACTGGATGGGCCACTGGCCTGATCCAACAGGGCTTCTCTAATGTTCTTATGTGACACAGAGTGTTGGACTGGATGGGCCATTGGCCTGATCCAACAGGGCTTCTCCTATGTTCATATGTGACACAGAGTGTTGGACTGGAGGGGCCACTGGCCTGATCCAACAGGGCTTCTCTTATGTTCTTATGTGACACAGAGTGTTGGACTGGATGGGCCATTGGCCTGATCCAACATGGCTTCTCTTATGTTCTTATGTGACACAGAGTGTTGGACTGAAGGGGCCACTGGCCTGATCCAACAGAGCTTCTCTTATGTTCTTATGTGACACAGAGTGTTGGACTGGAGGGGCCATTGGCCTGATCCAACAGGACTTCTCTTATGTTCTTATGTGACACAGAGTGTTGGACTGGAGGGGCCACTGGCCTGATCCAACAGGGCTTCTCTTATGTTCTTATGTGACACAGAGTGTTGGACTGGATGGGCCATTGGCCTGATCCAACATGGCTTCTCTTATGTTCTTATGTGATGGGGGCAGTGACGCTCTGTATTCTTGGTGCTGGGGGGGGGGGCAACAGTGGGAGGGCTTCTATGCCCTGGCCCCACTGATGGACCTCCTGATGGCACTTGGTGCCTGGTGATCTGCTTTTACAACTCCAGTTCAAGAAATATCTGGAGACGTTGGGATGGAGCCAGGAGACTTTGGGGGTGGAGCCAGGAGACTTTGGAGGTGGAGCCAGGAGACTTTGGAGGTGGAGCCAGGAGACTCTGGGGTGGAGTCAGGAGACATTGGGGGTGGAGTCTGGAGCAAGGCTGTGACAAGCATAACTGAACTCCAAAGGGAGTTCTGGCCATCACATTTAAAGAGACTGCACACCTTTTTACATGCTTTCTTTCCATAGGAAATAATGAAGGATAGGGGCACGTTCTTTTAGGCTCCTTTTAGGCACCTCAGGATAGGGGCACCCCGTGGTCCAATCCCTTTGACACTTGGAGGGTATTTTGGGGAGAGGCACTGGATGCTATGCTGAAAATTTGGTGCCTCCACCTCAAAAAACAGTTTCCCCAGAGCCCCAGATACCCGCGGATCACTTCTCCATTATAGCCTATGGGAATTCAGTCTTCATAGGGAGGAATGGAGAGCTCAGCAGACATTTCCTCCCCCCCCTTGCTTTCTGATGACTCTGAAGCGAGGAGAGGGGCTTCAAACTGGGGGATCCCCTGCCCCCAACTGGGGATTGGCAACCCTATAATATACATTTAAAACAACACAGATGTAGTACAGGCAGGGCGGGTACATTTTGCAGATTAAGACATTTTGTCGGCCTGAGTATAAAGTTTCAGATGGCAAATCGTGGGCGAAACCCATTGAAACCCCTCCCTTCCCCCAAACCCCGCTCTTTCCAGACTTCACCCCCCCCCCCCCAAAAAAAAATCTCCATGAATTTCCTAAACTGGAGCAGGGGAGGGACGGTGGCTCAGTGGTAGAGCATCTGCTTGGGAAGCAGAAGGTCCCAGGTTCAATCCCCGGCATCTCCAACTCAAAAGGGTCCAGGCAAGTAGGCGTGAAAAACCTCAGCTCGAGACCCTGGAGAGCCGCTGCCAGTCTGAGAAGACAATACTGACTTTGATGGACCAAAGGTCTGATTCAGTAGAAGGCAGCTTCATATGTTCATATGGGTGTTAGGTTTGCGCCAGGCAACGCTGAACTTTGTGGGAGACCGACCGCTGATGTACATCTAAATTCTGCACTGGATTTTTTTTTCTTTAAATGCTTTTGGAAGGGAGCCTAAAAATAATGTAAACGGCGCAGAAGTGGGTGCGAAGACGCCCCGCCGAGGCAGACGTGCTTTAAAAGACCTTTCCCTCGCCCCCTCGGCATGTTTCTCGCCGTGACTTATGTAGAACAACAATCTGGGGAAAATGCACTGTGTGGATGAAAGGAGACCCACCCACAGCCCAGCTGGCTCTGCCCACAGACAGGCGTCTCGCGCGGCAGAAGAGAAGCAGAACTGATTAACCAGGAAGAAAAAAGGAAAGAGGAACTGAGCGTGGTAGGAGTTTCCAGACTGATGCAGGCGACGGCGACTTTTCAGAGCCCTCGTTCCCTCCCTGGGTTGGGTGATGAAGCTGGTGCCTGGGTGGTTCAGGATGGACAAATGGAAATACTGCTTTTTGCGGCGAAAGATTAAAATGTGGACTTCACTGCCAGAGGATGGCGTGATGGTCGCAGGTATCAACAGCTTTAAAAGGGGAATTAGGTAGATTCATAGGGTTGCCAAGTCCCCTCCGGCTCTCTGGCGGGGAACTTTCGCACACGCGACACAATGACGTCACCCGGAAGTGATGGTATCGCACCGGCGAAAGGGAAACTCTATGGTTTTCCCGGACGCTCTAGCCCAGGGGTCCTCAAACTTTTTAAATAGGGGGCCAGTTTACTGTCCCTCAGACTGTTGGAGGGCCGGACTGCCGTTACTGTACAAGGCCGCGGGCCGTCAGTTCTCCGTCTTCTGCATCTCTCTCCCTTCCCCACACCACACACCCCGGCCTGGGAACTCACCTCACCTCGCTATCACCTCACACTCTGTCTCCGCCGCCTCAGCCCAGTGCCGGAAGTGTGCGTTGCTAACGCGAGTTTAGGTCGAACGTCACTTCCGGTCTGATTTTGCCATAACCCGGCGGGCCGCATAAACGTCCTCAGCGGGCCGCATCTGGCCTGTGGGCCGTAGTTTGAGGACCCCTGCTCTAGCCATTTGGGAGGGGAAAACTCTATGGTGCCTATTGTACCATAGAGTTTTCCCTCTCAAATGGCTAGAGCATCCAGGAAAACCATAGTTTTCCCGGAAACACCTAGAGCGGCCGCCATGCGCTAGTGCGATGGCGTCACTTCTGGGTGACGTCATCCCGCCGCTGATGTCACTTCCGGGTGACGACATCGGGCCAACGACGTCAGAGGAGGTTCGGGGACTGGTGGGTTGGAAACCTCCCGGGTGGGGGAGTCCCCGCCTGGACCAGCGGCTTGGCAGCCCTATAGATTCATGAAGGAGAAATCTATCAATGGCTACTAGCTGTGCTGGCTGAGGGGAACCTCCACATTCAGAGGCGCTAATCCTCTGAATCCCAGAGTCAGGAGGCCATATCAGGGGAAGGCCGCTGTCTCTCTGCCCTGTTGTTGACCTTCCGGAGGAACTAGGTTGGCCACTGTGTGAGGCAGGATGTTGGACTAGATGGACCGTCCCTGGTCTCATCCAGCAGGGCTCTTCTGGTGTTCTTATGAAGGCCTCCGCCTCCATGCCCTGACGTTGGACCTCCAGGGGAACTGGTTGGTCACTGTGTGAGGCAGGAGGCTGGACTACATGGACCCTCACTGGTCTGATCCAGCAGGGCTCTTCTGATGCTCTTATGAAGGCCTCGCCCTCTCTGCCCTGTGGTTGGCCCTCCAGAGGAACTGGTTGGCCACTGTGTGAGACAGGAAGCTCGAAGAAGAAGAAGAAAAAGATGATGATGATGATGATGATGATGATGATGATGATGATATTGGATTTATATCCCGCCCTCAACTCCAAAGAGTCTCAGAGTGGCTCACAATCTCCTTTCCCTTCCTCCCCCACAACAGACATCCTGTGAGGTGGGTGGGGCTGGAGAGGGCTCTCACAGCAGCTGCCCTTTCGAGGACAACCTCTGCCAGAGCTCTGGCTGACCCAAGGCCATTCCAGCAGGCGCAAGTGGAGGAGTGGGGAATCAAACCCGGTTCTCCCAGATAAGAGTCCGCACACTTCACCACTACACCAAACTTAGCTCTCTCTAGATTGGATTTATACCCCACCCTTCACTACCCAAAAGAGCCTCGGAGCATTACACAATCTCCTTTCACTTCCCCTCCCCGCAGCAGACACGCTGTGAGGTGAGGCTGAGACAGCTCTGACAGAAACTGCTGTGAATCACCCTAGGTCATTCCAGCATAGGGCTGCCAAGCCCCCGTGCCCGGGAGGTTCCCAAACCTGCCTGGGGGTTCCCCTGCCCGGGAGGTTCCCAAACCACCTCTGATGTCTTAAGCATGATGACATCACCCGGAAGTGACATCATCACACCAGCGATGGTGTGCGGTGGCTGCTCTAGGCGTTTCCAGGAAAACTCTATGGTTTTCCCGGACACTCTAGCCATTTGGGAGGGAAAACTCTATGGTACAATAGGTACCATAGAGTTTCCCCCTCCCAAATGGCTAGAGCATCCGGGAAACTATAGAGTCTTCCCAGAAACGCCTAGAGCGGCCGTGAGCAACATCGCTGGAGCAATGACGTCACTTTTTGGTGACATCATTGCATCGTGCGCGGGGGACTCAGCAACCCTATTCCAGCAGTTGCATGTGGACAAGTAGGGAATCAAACCCGGTTCTCCTGGATAAGAGTCCACGCACTCAGGGGTTGTTTTGTAGAAAAATAGGTGGTGGAACTCATTAGCATAACTCATTAGCATATGCCACCACCACTCCCACCAGCCAAAAGCAACCTGATGCAAGAAAGGAGAGCCCCGGGCAAGTGAGGCCTGCTTGGGCTGGCTAGAGATCCAACCAGCCCAAGCAGGCCTTACTCACCTGGGGCTCTCCTTGGCCACCACCCCCCAGTTGAAAGGTCAGCAAGCCACCCACCACCCAAAATCACCTAAGCAGTGGAGAAAGGGTGGTGTGGGCTTCTCCAGGGGTTCATGAGGACTGCTGGGGGTGTGGCAAAGCCCCTGGTGGCTGGCTGGCTCCCCACTCTCCTAATCCAGGGATTGTTATGCAGCTGCACCTCCCATTCAATGGACAAGGTAGGTGGGGAAGAGGAGGGGGAACCTTCAGAAAGGTATAGGACCTGTCCTCCTGTGAGCTCCTGCTGAATTCAAGACCTGCGCACACTTAACCACTACATCAAACTGGCTTTCCAGATGGACCACTGGTCTGCTCCAGCAGGCCTCTTGTAATGTTCTTAGGAAGGTCTTGACCTCTAGTCCCTGTTGTTGGCTGTCTAGAGCAGGGTTGTCAAACACGCAATTTGGGGGCCGAATCAGGCCCTCAGAGGGTTCCTATCAGGCCCCCGAGCAACTGTCTGTCATCTGCTTCCTTCTCCCTCTCTCTTGCTTCCTTCTTTATCCCAGCTTGCTTTGCAAGGCTTGCTCAATTACACAGGAGCTACAGAGCAAAGCCTCTATTTTCTCCATTTGGCTGAGGCTCCTCCCTTGGGGTGGAACAGCATGCTTTGCCAGGCTCTCTCAATCGCACAGCAGAGCTACTGAGCCAAGCCTGTGTTCTAGTGGCTGAGGCTTCTCCCCCAGTCCCCTGGGGAAGGAAGGAAAGAGCCAGAGATTCCTTTGTCCAGTTCCCTGGATGGGAGAAATACAAAGAAGGGATCTTTAAAACCAATAAGTGCTAATGTTTTAGGCATGTTGTAAGTTTTTTTAAAAAAAATTGTGGTTGTCTGTGTCCTTTATAAAGTTTATCTCTCTGCTACCTAAATAGGCACACACATGGCCCAGACG
>NC_083224.1:11805656-12009997 GCF_032191835.1 Heteronotia binoei
GTATCGGCAGCACTGGGGTGGGGGCTAAGATCTACGTGGACACCCAGTTGCCTCAACCGAAGGCCTGGTGGAACACCTACTGCTTCACACAGGGAGTGATTAGGTGTGAAATTCACCGCCAGAGGATGTAGTGATGGCCACAGGCAAAGACAAGTTTAAAAGGGGATTACATAGATCCTTGGAGAATAAATGGCTACTAGCCATAATGACTGAGGGGATCTTCCACGTTTAGAGTCACTAAACCTCTGGCTCCTAGTGTCAGAATGCTGTATCAGGGGAAGTCTTAAACTTCAGTGTCCTGTTATTTGACCTCCAGAGGAACTGGACGGCCTGTTGGATCCAGGAACTGGATGGCCTCAGCCTCCATGCCCTGTTGCTGGCCCTCCAGAGGAACCGGTTGGCCACTGTGTGAGACAGGAGGCTGGACAAGGTGGACCTCTGGTCGGATCCAGCAGGGCTCTTCTGAAGTTCGTAGCCTCAGCCTCTATGCCCTGTTGTTGGCGCTCCAGAGGAACTGGTTGGCCACTATGTGAGACACTTTGCCGGACTAGATGGACCCTCACTGGTATGATCCAGCAGGGCTCTTCTGATATTCTTATGAAGGCCTCGGCCTCTATGCCCTGTTGTTGGCCCTTTAGAGGAACTGGTTGGCCACTGTGTGAGACAGGAGGCTGGACTAGGTGGACCCTCACTGGTCTGATCCAGCAGGGCTCTTCTGATGTCCTTATGAAGGTCTCAGCCTCTCTTCCCTGTTGTTGGCCCTCCAGAGGAACTGGCTGGCCACTGTATGAGACAGAATGCTGGACTAGATGGACCCTCACTGGTCTGATCCAGCAGAGCTCTTCTGATGTTCTTATGAAGGCCTCGGCCTCTCTTCCCTGTTGTTGGCCCTCCAGAGGAACTGGCTGGCCACTGTATGAGACAGAATGCTGGACTAGATGGACCCTCACTGGTCTGACCCAGCAGGGCTCTTCTGATGTTCTTATGAAGGCCTCAGCCTCTCTGCCCTGTTGTTGGTGCTCCAGAGGAACTGGTTGGCCACTATGTGAGACAGGATGCTGGACTAGATGGACCTTCACTGCTCTGATCCAGCAGGGCTCTTCTGATATTCTTATGAAGGCCTCACCCGGCTGGCTGCATGTGGAGGAGTGAGGAATCAAACCTGGTTCTCCAGATTTTATTGTCTACTGCTAGACAAGTCGTAGCCACAAAATGGAGAGACAAAGAACTTCCAACAGTGGCAAAATAAACTCTGGGAATCTTTTGTGTATGGCAAGATCTCAAATAATGCCTTAAGGCCAAATTTAGTAACTTATCAACAGAAATTTCAAGGTCTTTGGTACCCCATAATGGAGTACCTGACAAATCATAATGTCATTCCAAAAAATGCTTACTATCAAGATTTGCTTTACTTCTAATGTTTTAGCACGCACCTTTGTATTTATTTTAGTAAACCAGACCTTTTCATTCATTCTTACGTATTACTGTAATGAAGATACTCTGATGTATATGGTGGGTTATTTTTTTTTTCATTTAAATGACTTATTTATTTTGCTATCCCTTTCGTTGTAACCTCTATTTATTTCAATGAAGTTTGATTTATGTCCAAAAAAGACCCCCCCCCCACCTGGATCTCTAGATTAGAGTCTGCTGTTCTAACCACTAATCACATTGGCTTTCACTCCAGAACCATTGCTCTATACACTGGGCCATATTGCCTCTCGAAACCAAAAGCATTGATGCTAATTTGCAAACTGGTCTGATCTGCCTCTTACGAAATAAGAACATAAGAACATCAGAGAAGCCAATGGATCAGGCCAATGGCCCATCCAGTCCAGCACTCTGAGTCACACAGTGGCCAATATGTGTGTGTATATATGTGTGTGTATACACACACACATATACATACATACTGTGGCTAATAGCCACTGAAGGACCTCTGCTCCATATTTTTATCCAATCCCCTCTTAAAGCTGGCTATGCTTGTAGCCGCCATCACCTCCTGTGGCAGTGAATTCCACATGTTAATCACCCTTTGGGTGAAGAAGGACTTCCTTTTATCCTGACTACTCAGCAATTTCGTTGAATGCCCACGAGTTCTCGTAGTGTGAGAAAGGGAGGAAAGGACTTCTTTCTCTGCTTTCTCCATCCCATGCATCATAATCTTGTAAACCTCTATCATGTCACCCCGCAGTCGACGTTTCTCCAAGCTAAAAAGCCCCAAGCGTTTTAACCTTTCTCTATAGGGAAAGTGTTCCAAACCTTTAATCATTCCAGAAATGATGCATTTCCTTTGCTGTTGGAAACTCTTAAGTTACAGGGAGAACCCTGGCCAAAAAGACAATTAAAATCCGGGGGGGGGGGGAGAGACTGTTTAAACAACATCCGTGAAACTAATACATGCTTCATTACTAATCATAACAGCCGTCTGTCATTCAAAAATTAAATTTGGCCACAACGCTGCGCAAGCTGCATGCCTTGAGCTCTTCTGTTGGCGCTAGCAAGTAGAAATTCAATTTTCTGCTGGACTAGCTGGCATTGACTTTGGCAGGAGCTGAGGGAAGGTCTTGATCCTGGTATCGTTGGAAACGCCACAAATACGGGGTAGGGTTGGGAATTATCCACCGCTTTACCCTTCAAATGAAGCACCTGAGCTAATAATAACTTGTCTTTCTAAACCTACAGCGCATCGCCGCCGACAGCATTCACTGCCAGAGAAAGAGGAAAGGTTTTTTTTAAAGAGAGTTCCTCTCTGCTCCAAGAAGTAATTTTCATAACTGTTTTCAGCTGCTGGTTGCAGAACCAAAAGGGCTTCCTCTGGAATTGACAGACGCTTGTCCCACCCTTTTGAAACGTAACTGGCACTGATCTCTTTTGCTGAGAAAGATACAAGACAGGCCTGTAGCTAAAGTGAGGCCCAGGAGGGGCCAGGCCACTCTGTTCAACCCCCCTACCATCTGTAGGGCCCCTCCGTTTAGGGTTGACAATCCCCAGGTGGGGGCATGGGGTTTGGAGGCCCTCATAGAATCCTAGAGTTGGAAGGGACCTCCAGGGTCATCTAGTCCAACCCCCTGCGCAATGCAGGAAACTCACAAAGGCCTCCCCGTAAATTCACAGGATCTTCATTGCTGTCAGATGGCCACCTAGGCTCTGCTTGAAAACCTCCAAGAAAGGAGAGCCCACCACCTCCCAAGGAGGAAGCCTGTTTCACTCAGGAACCTCTCTAACGGTCAGGAAGTTCTTCCTAATGTTGAGCCGGAAACTCCTTTGATTTAATTTCAACCCACTGGTTCTGGTCCTACCTCCTGGGGCCACAGAAAACAATTCCACACCATCCTCTACACGACAGCCTTTAAGTACTTGAAGATGGTGATCCTATCACCTCTCAGCTGCCTCCTCTCCAGGCTAAACGTGCCCAGCTCCTTCAACCTTTCTTCATAGGAGTTGGTCTTTAGACCCCTCACCATCTTCGTCGCCCTCCTCTGGACCCGTTCCAGCTTGTCCAGTGTGGTGTAGAGGTTAAATGTGCAGACTCTTATCTGGGAGAACCGGGTTGGATTCCCCACTCCTCCACTTGCACCTGCTGGAATGGCCTTGGGTCATCCATTGCTCTGGCAGGAATTTTCCTTGAATGGGCAGCTTCTGTCAGAGCTCTCTCAGCCCCACCCACCTCACAGAGGGTGTCTGTTGTGGGGGAGGAAGATAAAGGAGATTGTAAGCCGCTCTCAGTCTCTGATTCAGAGAGAAGGGTGGGGTATAAATCTGCAGTCTTCTTCTTCTCCCTCCACTTCATGGTCATTGTGGAGAAACGCCATTTTAGTCAGTGGTGGTGCTTCATTGGCAGGGATCAGTAAATTCCTCAGCAGGCTTTGTAGCCTCCCTCCAAACCCCCCCTCCCTTCCAGAGCCAAACCAACAACGCTAGGGGGAAAGTCTCCTAGAGAGGCAGGAAGTTCTTTTGTTCTTGGCATGTGCTAGGAGGAGGAGTTTTGGAGTTCTCGGCTGCAGCTCGAAGGAAGAGGTTGCCAGTGGGAGAGCTCCTGCCTGTGCATGCGGCCTATTCAAAAGAGAATGAGGCCTCCAGGCAGTAAGACAAAGTAAGTCATCCAAAAGGGCAGGGCATGTTTAGATCAGGGCCAGCAGGATGCGTTTATAATCAACTTTTCTTTGTTATACTGGTTGCTGTACGGGTGCTGTGCTGTGCTAATTTTGTAAATGCAACTGTTTTTGGTTTGTTTTTCTTTTCCTATCTTTTTCTCTTGTAAATAAATAGTTTTTCTGTTTTAAATGCTGGCAGTCAATCTCTGTACCACATAGATCCCCAGACCGCTTTAGACCACGCTGTTTTTAAGAAGGGGGCCCCAGGGAAGGGGGAAGGCATGCAGTTGGATAAGGTGCCAATCCTCCAGGGGTGCCCCAAAGAAGTGCTGAGGTCTCTGTGAAACCCAAGTACAGGGTGGCAGAGGACCTTGAGGCCTGGCCTCATAGCAGGAGAGGGGGATTGGGAGTCCTGTTCCTCTCAATCTGAACCCTGGGACTGAGCAGGTGGTGGCAGCGCGCCCAAAGGGCAGGAGGAGAAATAGCTCCCTCCAGGAGTTGGCGACTCAATAGGGAGCTGACGGGACCGGGTCTGAAGGCAGAATCGGGCCGGTTCCGCCACAGTCATCATAAAGCAGGTAGGTGGAGGGAAATGTCTTCTGGGCACTCCATTATTCCCTATGGAGACCGATTCCCACAGGGTATAATGGATAATTGATCTGTGAATATCTGGGGCTCTAGGAGGGCTGTTTCTTGAGATAGACACACCAAATTTGCAGCACAGCATCCCAGGCCTCTCTCCAAAATACCCTCCAATTTTCAACAGGATTGGCCCAGGGGGTCCAATTCTATGAACCCCCAAAGAAGGTGCCCCTATCCTTCATTATTTCCAAAGGAGGGAAGGCATTTAAAAGGGGTGCGCTCCCTTTAAAAGCGATGGCCAGAACTCCCTTTGGAGTTCAATTGTGCTCGTCACAGCCTTGCTCCTGGCTCCACCCTCAAAGTCTCCTGGCTCCACCCCCAAGGTCCCCAGATATTTCTTGAATTGGACTTGGCAGCCCTGTATGTCCCTCTTACTGGTCGGCACCCATGTTGGAAAGCTGTCTCTGCCGTCAACTGGTTGTCCCTTCAAGTTCTCAGTCTTAGCCTCGGCCAGATCCGTGCCCATCTCCTTGTGCAAAATTGTCAAAGGAAGAACGCGGAGAAATACCTCCAGGGTTTTCAGATATCCACCCCTCCTCTCCCTTGCTAATTGCGCCCAGCGGTGGTTTCGTTTCCTTCTGTTGTTCAGCCGCCCCGCGATATACTCAGACTTCAAACATTTCATTCTAGGAAGTATCGTAGCTCCCCTTGAAGAATCCCAGGCGTTTTCGTTCCGAGGGTGCTGAGCCCCCCCCCCCCTCCGCAGACTTCCACCCGTGGAGTTTCAGTTCCCAGAGACTTGCACTTGCCTGGAGTACAAATAAGCCCTTAAAGTTAAGATGCTTTCCCCCTAATCTTCAACCCAAATCTGTCTTCCTGCCAGTCCAGTCTGTTTCTTGGTTCTTGTTTGCTTTGGTCCTTGGTGGATACAGTGAGCCGTTTGCTTTTGGCGCGTGCGTTCTGACATCCTTTTGCATATCTGAAAACTGTCAGCGTGTCCTCTCTTTTTTCCTTCATCTCGTTTCTCTGGGCCAAACCTGTCCTGTCTCGTCAGGGTTTCCTCTTGCGAGCTTGTCGACTGAATATTCCGCACTCACGCAGCTTCCCTTTCAACTTCTCCGGCTTTGTCTGCAACCTTGAAGTTCCTTGCTAAGTACGCCAGGCTCCTGCCTTACCTGAACCTGCCCTGGGAATTTGAACTCCTATGTTTTGGTCCCCACCGCCGCCCCGGTATCTCCACGCATTCACATTTCTTCCCCCTTTTTGTTTTAGTATCACCTGGAGCTAGGGTTACCAGGTCCGGTATTCAGGCATTCCTGGCGATTTGGAGGTGGAGCTAGGGTTTGCCAAAAAAAAAAAAAAAGGAGAGCCCCGGGCATGCAAGGCCTGCTTGGGCTGGCTAGAGATCCAGCCAGCCCAAGCAGGCCTCGTTCACCTGAAGCTCTCCTTGGCCAGCGCCCCTCACAGTTAAAAGGCCAGCAAGCCGCCTGCTGCCCCAAATCACATGAGAAGTAGAGAAAGGGTGGCGCGGGCTTCTCCAGGAGTTAATGAGGGCTGCTGGGGGCGTGGGTAAGGTTGCCAATTCCCAGGTGGGGCAAACGGGAAACTGCAGTGTACCGATTAGGAAATGCTAGAAATAAGAGAAGTAGAGAACGGGTGGTGCGGGCTTCTCCAGGGGTTAATGAGGGCTGCTGGGGGCGTGGCTAAGGTTGCCAATTCCCGGGAAACGGGAAACTGCAGTGTACCGATTAGGAAACGCTAGAAATAAACCCCTGCGTTTTTATGTTGCAAATAAATGCTTAAGCAATTCCTTTCACAATGATCCAATTATATTATTATCATCGCAAACCAAAATTCATTAAGTGTCCAGAGAAAAATCAAAAAGTTATTTCACAGCACTCTTGTAAGGTGGTACTTTCAAAAGCAGAATGTTATTTCACGTCACTCTTGCGAAACACACACGTTACAGCCCACTGTCTCAGTTCTCTTTCGCTTGAAAGACGTAGACAGAACCCCGCTTGTATAGGATTCCTCCTACGGGTAGCAGACCCGAAGTCTGACAGGTGCTGGTTGTGTTTGAGAACGAATGAGTTGTGTTTGAGAACCACTCGTGCAAGCTGCAAAGCAATGCTGTATTGCAATGTGTGAGCCATTGCCTTTAGCACGGGTTCCGAAGCTAAAAGAAAAGCGGCCGGTGGAAGGTGAACGGAACACAGAACGGAAACTAGGACCTGTGTAGCCGCCGCACCTGTCAGACTTCGGTCTGCTACGCATAGGAGGAATCCTATACAAGCTTGGTACTGTCTACGTCTTTCAAGCGAAGGTGAACTGAGACAGTGGGCTGTAGAGTGCTACCTTAGAAGAGTGGTGTGAAATAACTTTTTGATTTTTCTGTGGACATTTAATGAATTTTGGTTTGTGATGATGATAACATATATGAACATATAAAGCTGCCTTATACCGAATCAGACCCTGGGTCCATCAAAGTCAGTATTGTCTTCTCAGACTGGCAGCGGCTCTCCAGGGTCTCAAGCTGAGGTTTTTCACACCCATTTGCCTGGACCCTTTTGAGTTGGAGATGCCAGGGATTGAACCTGGGACCTTCTGCTAACCAAGCAGATGTTCTACCACTGAGCCACCATCCCTCCCCTGCTCTCGAGGGCCTCAAGCTGAGGTTTTTCATGCCTATTTGCCTGGACCCTTTTTAGTTGGAGATGCCGGGGATTGAACCTGGGACCTTCTGCTTCCCAAGCAGATGCTCTGCCACTGAGCCACCATCCCTCCCCTGCTCTCCAGGGTCTCAAGCTGAGGTTTTTCACACCTATTTGCCTGGACCCTTTTTAGTTGGAGATGCCGGGGATTGAACCTGGGACTGTCTGCTTACCAAGCAGATGCTCTACCACTGAGCCACAGTCCCTCCCCATTATAATATAATATAATTGCATCATTATGAAAGAAATTGCTTAAGCATTTATTTGCAACATAAAAACGCAATGGTTTATTTCTAGTATTTGCTAATCCCCAGGAGGGGGCAGGGGTCCCACAGTTTGGAGGCCCTTCCCCCACATCAGGGCCATCAGAAAGTGGCGGGGGTGGGGGGAGGAAAATGTCTGCTCGGCACTCCATTGGATTGGAGGGTGGGATATAAATCCAGTATCTTCTTCCTCTTCTTCACAGCAGCTGCTCTTTCAAGGGCAATTCCTGCCAGAGCTCTGGCTGACCCAAGGCCATTCCAGCAGGTGCAAGTGGAGGAGTGGGGAATCAAACGCGGTTCTCCCAGATAAGAGAGCTCTGGCTAACCCAAGGCCATTCCAGCAGCTGCAAGTGGGGGAGTGGGGAATCAAACGCGGTTCTCCCAGATAAGAGAGCTCTGGCTAACCCAAGGCCATTCCAGCAGGTGCAAGTGGAGGAGTGCGAAATCAAACCCGGTTCTCCCAGATAAGAGAGCTATGGCTGACCCAAGGCCATTCCAGCAGGTGCAAGCGGAGTAGTGGGGAATCAAACCCGGTTCTCCCAGATAAGAGAGCTCTGGCTAACCCAAGGCCATTCCAGCAGGTGCAAGCGGAGGAGTGGGGAATCAAACCCGGTTCTCCCAGATAAGAGAGCTCTGGCTGACCCAAGGCCATTCCAGCAGGTGCAAGCGGAGTAGTGGGGAATCAAACCCGGTTCTCCCAGATAAGAGAGCTCTGGCTGACCCAAGGCCATTCCAGCAGGTGCAAGCGGAGGAGTGGGGAATCAAACCCGGTTCTCCCAGATAAGAGAGCTCTGGCTAAGCCAAGGCCATTCCAGCAGGTGCAAGTGGAGGAGTGGGGAATCAAACCCGATTCTCCCAGATAAGAGAGCTCTGGCTAACCCAAGGCCATTCCAGCAGGTGCAAGAGGAGGAGTGGGAAATGAAACCCGGTTCTCCCAGATAAGAGAGCTATGGCTAACCCAAGGCCATTCCAGCAGGTGCAAGCGGAGGAGTGGGGAATCAAACCCGGTTCTCCCAGATAAGAGAGCTCTGGCTGACCCAAGGCCATTCCAGCAGGTGCAAGCGGAGGAGTGGGGAATCAAACCTGATTCTTCCAGATAAGAGAGCTCTGGCTGACCCAAGGCCATTCCAGCAGCTGCAAGCGGAGGAGTGGGGAATCAAACCCGGTTCTCCCAGATAAGAGAGCTCTGGCTGACCCAAGGCCATTCCAGCAGGTGGAAGTGGAGGAGTGGGGAATCAAACCCGGTTCTCCCAGATAAGAGAGCTCTGGCTAACCCAAGGCCATTCCAGCAGGTGCAAGTGGAGGAGTGGGGAATCAAACCCGGTTCTCCCAGATAAGAGAGCTCTGGCTAACCCAAGGCCATTCCTGCAGGTGCAAGCGGAGGAGTGGGGAATCAAACCCGGTTCTCCCAGATAAGAGAGCTCTGGCTGACCCAAGGCCATTCCTGCAGGTGCAAGCGGAGGAGTGGGGAATCAAACCCGGTTCTCCCAGATAAGAGAGCTCTGGCTAACCCAAGGCCATTCCTGCAGGTGCAAGCGGAGGAGTGGGGAATCAAACCCGGTTCTCCCAGATAAGAGAGCTCTGGCTAACCCAAGGCCATTCCTGCAGGTGCAAGCGGAGGAGTGGGGAATCAAACCCGGTTCTCCCAGATAAGAGAGCTCTGGCTAACCCAAGGCCATTCCTGCAGGTGCAAGTGGAGGAGTGGGAAATCAAACCCGGTTCTCCCAGATAAGAGAGCTCTGGCTGACCCAAGGCCATTCCAGCAGGTGCAAGTGGAGGAGTGGGGAATCAAACCCGGTTCTCCCAGATAAGAGAGCTCTGGCTAAGCCAAGGCCATTCCAGCAGGTGCAAGTGGAGGAGTGGGGAATCAAACCCGGTTCTCCCAGATAAGAGAGCTCTGGCTAAGCCAAGGCCATTCCAGCAGGTGCAAGCGGAGGAGTGGGGAATCAAACCCGGTTCTCCCAGATAAGAGAGCTCTGGCTAAGCCAAGGCCATTCCAGCAGGTGCAAGTGGAGGAGTGGGGAATCAAACCCGGTTCTCCCAGATAAGAGAGCTATGGCTAACCCAAGGCCATTCCAGCAGGTGCAAGCGGAGGAGTGGGGAATCAAACCCGGTTCTCCCAGATAAGAGAGCTCTGGCTGACCTAAGGCCATTCCAGCAGGTGCAAGTGGAGGAGTGGGGAATCAAACCCGATTCTCCCAGATAAGAGAGCTCTGGCTGACCCAAGGCCATTCCAGCAGCTGCAAGTGGAGGAGTGGGGAATCAATCCCGGTTCTCCCAGATAAGAGAGCTCTGGCTGACCCAAGGCCATTCCAGCAGGTGCAAGTGGAGGAGTGGGGAATCAAACCCGGTTCTCCCAGATAAGAGAGCTCTGGCTAACCCAAGGCCATTCCAGCAGGTGCAAGTGGAGGAGTGGGAAATCAAACCCGGTTCTCCCAGATAAGAGAGCTATGGCTAACCCAAGGCCATTCCAGCAGGTGCAAGCGGAGGAGTGGGGAATCAAACCCGGTTCTCCCAGATAAGAGAGCTCTGGCTAAGCCAAGGCCATTCCAGCAGGTTCAAGTGGAGGAGTGGGGAATCAAACCCGGTTCTCCCAGATAAGAGAGCTCTGGCTAACCCAAGGCCATTCCAGCAGGTGCAAGAGGAGGAGTGGGAAATCAAACCCGGTTCTCCCAGATAAGAGAGCTATGGCTAACCCAAGGCCATTCCAGCAGGTGCAAGCGGAGGAGTGGGGAATCAAACCCGGTTCTCCCAGATAAGAGAGCTCTGGCTGACCCAAGGCCATTCCAGCAGGTGCAAGCGGAGGAGTGGGGAATCAAACCCGATTCTCCCAGATAAGAGAGCTCTGGCTGACCCAAGGCCATTCCAGCAGCTGCAAGTGGAGGAGTGGGGAATCAAACCCGGTTCTCCCAGATAAGAGAGCTCTGGCTGACCCAAGGCCATTCCAGCAGCTGCAGTTGGAGTAGTGGGGAATCAAACTCAGTTCTCCCAGATAAGAGTCCGCACACTTAACCACTACACCAAACTGGCTCTCATTCAGACATTCCTGGAGATTTGGGAAGGGAGCCTGCAGTGGGTGGGGTTTGGGAATGGGAGGGACTCCGGTGGCGTATGTCATAGGTTGCCAGCTCTTTGGAAATGCCTGTAGATTTGAAGGTGAAGTCTCGGAAAGCGGGGCATAGGGTGGGGCGGGACTTCCGTGGAACATAATGCCGTAGAATCCACTTTCCAAAGTGGCACTTTTCTCCAGGCAAACTGATCTGTGTTACCCGGAGACAAACTGTAATGTTCACCTGCTTCATTTAAAGATGGAAGATGAAGAGGTGAAGGAAACAATGATTAAATGGTCGCAGTATCTTGGTGCCAATATCTTCTTCTTGCTTGGTGCTTGGGGAGGGTAACAGTGGGAGGGCTTCTAGTGTCCTTGCCCCACTGATGGACCTCTTGATGGCACCTGGGGTTTTTTTGGCCACTGTGTGACACAGAGTGTTGGACTGGATGGGCCATTGGCCTGATCCAACACGACTTCTCTTATGTTCTTATGTGACACAGAGTGTTGGACTGGAGGGGCCATTGGCCTGATCCAACATGGCTTCTCTTATGTTCTTACATATTGGGGTGGAGGTCCATCAATGGCTATTAGCCACAAGGTCTAGATGGAACAATCCGTCTGGGGCAAGTGATGCTCTGTATTCTTGGTGCTCGGGTGGGGCAAGAGTGGAAGGGCTTCTGGAGTTCTGGCCCCACTGATGACCCTCCTGATGGCACTTGGTTTTTTGGCCACAGTGTGACACAGACTGTTGGACTGGATGGGTCACTGGCCTGATCCAACATGGCTTCTCTTATGTTCTAATGTTCTCTTATGCTTGCTGGCTCTCCAGAGTCAAAAGCAGCTTTACTGTTCGTCTTCACTGACACAACAGTGCGGCGGGGGTGGGGGGGAGGATTTCCCCCATCTTCAGTGAATCCAGTTCAGCTCTGGAAGCTCCAAGCATAGACCACTTCAAGAGGGGACGGGATCAGCATCCGTTGCAGAGGTCCATCAGTGGCTATTAGCCACAGCGTATTGTTGGAACTCTTTGTCTGGGGCAGTGATGCTCCGAATTCTTGGTGCTTGGAGGGGCAACAGTGGGAGGGCTTCTAATGTCCTGTCCTCACTGGTGGACCTCCTGATGGCACCTGGGTTTTTTTGGCCACTGTGTGACACAGAGTGTTGGACTGGATGGGCCATTGGCCTGATCCAACATGGCTTCTCTTATGTTCTTATGTCTGGGGAAGTGATGCTCTATATTCTTGGTGCTTGGGGGAGGCAGAGTGGGAGGGCTTCTGGAGTTCTGGCCCTGCTGGTGGAACTTCTAATGGCCCCTGGGTTTTGGCCACTGTGTGACACAGAATGTTGGACTGGATGGGCCATTGGCCTGATCCAACATGGCTTCTCTTATGTTCTTATGTCTGGGACAGTGATGCTCTATATTCTTGGTGCTTGGGGGGGGGGGCAGAGTGGGAGGACTTCTAATGTCCTGGCCCCACTGGTGGACCTCCTGATGGCAGCTGGGTTTTTTGGCCACTGTGTGACACAGAGTGTTGGACTGGATGGGTCATTGGCCTGGTCCAACATGGCTTCTCTTACGTTGTTATGGCTCAGAACTGTGCAGCATGGGGGAGATTTCTCCTCCGTGTACCTGGGGGTGCACAGAGGAGAAATCTCCCCCTGTGCTCTGTAGTTGCAAGTGTAATACTAGGCAGAAAGGAGCAGGAAGCTGGTTACGTGACATGTCAGACATCTTGTGCAGAACAGCCAGGGTTGCAGGCTGTGTCGTAATGACCTCAAATTGTATGTGTTTGAAACAGGGGGGGGGGAGGTGGTGTGAGGAACACTCGATGTCTGCCGTCTCCGTAGATTGACTCCGAAAAATCACTTTGGTAAATGAGAATTACTTTGGTAAATGAGGAGAAGGGCACTCTCTCCCTTATTTTCTCCCTGATGAAAGAATTCTGCCTGCCAGAGGGGACTGATGTGAGCGTGTGTCATTGGACTATAAAGGAAGCCAAGCCAGAAGAACTCGCGCCCTCAGCGGGGTGGGTGGGGGCCTGGGTCAGCGGCAGAGCATCTTCTTGGCATGCAGGAGGTCCCAGGTTCAGTCCCCAGCAACTCCAGTTAAAAGGACCAGGCAGTGAGTTATATGAAACACCTCTGCCCAGGGCTTTTTTGCCCCTAGAAAAAGACCAGCAGGAACTAATTTGCATATTAGGCCACACACTCCTGATGTCACCATTGCATTTATATCCCGGCCTATACTCTGAATCTCAGCGTCTCAGAGCGGTCACAACAGGGCTCTTCTGATGTTCTTATGAAGACCTCAGCCTCTCGGCTTTATTGTTGGCCCTCCAGAGGAACTGGTTGGCCACTGTGTGAGACAGGATGCTGGAATAGATGGACCCTCACTGGTCTGACCCAGCAGGGCTCTTCTGTTGTTCTTAGGAAGGCCTTGGCCTCTCTGCCCTTTTGTTGGCCCTCCAGAGGAACTGGCTGGCCACTGTGTGAGACAGGATGCTGGACTAGATGGACCCTCACTGGTCTAATTCAGCAGGGCTCTCCTGATGTTCTATGAAGGCCTCGGCCTCTGTGCCCTGTTGTTGGCCCTCCAGAGGAACTGGCTGGCCACTTCGTGAGACAGGATGCTGGACTAATGTACCCACCCTGGTCTGATCCAGCAGGGCTCTTCTGAGATTCTTATGAAGGCCTCGGCCTCTCTGCCCTGTTGTTGGCCTGCCAGAGGAACTGGGTGGCCACTGTGTGAGGCAGGGTGCTGGACTAGATGGACCCTCACCGGTCTGATCCAGCAGGGCTCTTCTGAGATTCTTATGAAGGCCTCGGCCTCTTCCCTGTTGTAGGCCCTCCAGAGGAACTGGGTGGCCACTGTGTGAGGCAGGGTGCTGGACTAGATGGACCCTCACTGGTCTGATCCAGCAGGGCTCTTCTGAGGTTCTTATGAAGGCCTCGGCCTCTCTGCCCTGTTGTTGGCCCTCCAGAGGGACTAATTGGCCACTTTGTGAGACTGGAGGCTGGACCCTCCCTGGTCTGATCCAGCAGGGCTCTTCTGAGATTCTTATGAAGGCCTCAGCCTCTCTGCCCTGTTGTTGGCCCTCCAGAGGAACTGGGTGGCCACTGTGTGAGGCAGGGTGCTGGACTAGATGGACCCTCACTGGTCTGATCCAGCAGGGCTCTTCTGAGGTTCTTATGAAGGCCTCGGCCTCTGTGCCCTGTTGTTGGCCCTCCAGAGGAACTGGGTGGCCACTGTGTGAGGCAGGGTGCTGGACTAGATGGACCCTCACTGGTCTGATCCAGCAGGGCTCTTCTGAGGTTCTTATGAAGGCCTCGGCCTCTGTGCCCTTTGTTGGCCCTCCAAAGGAACTGACTAGCCACTGTGTGAGACAGAAGGCTGAACTAGATGGACCCTCACTGGTCTAATCTGGCAAGGCTCTTCTGATGTCTTATATTCTTAACCACTTTGTAAGCACAGTGACGGTTGTTCGTTCTCAAAGGAACACCTGAAGCTGCCTTCTGCTGAATCAGACCCTGGGTCCATCAAAGTGAGCCTTGTCCACTCAGGCTGGCAGCAGCTCTTTAGGGTCCCAGGCAGTGGTCTTTCACATCACCTACAACTGGAGATGCTGGGGATGGAACCTGGGACCTTCTGTGTGCCAAGCAGATGCTCTGTTGTTGGAAGCATGGAAGGCATGCATCCTCATTTACATGAATGCCGGAGCACTGCCTTTACATCCCTCCTTGGAATCTGCTCTGACGGGATGCACTGATGGCCATTTCGGATCTAAAAGGGGGAGGGTCTGGATAGATTCTGGGGGGAGGGGCAAGAGAAGTCCACTAATGGCCCTCATAGCTATGATGGCATCTCAGTGGAACCTCCCTGTTCAGAGGCAGAGTGCCTTGGAGTGCCAATTGCCAGCAGCATGAGAGGGAGTGGCGGTAGCTCAGTGGTAGAGCATCTGCTTGGCATGCAGAAGGTCCCAGGTTCAATCCCCAGTATCTAAAAGGACCAGGTAGGAGGTGATGGGAAAGACCTCAGCCTGAGAGCCTGGAGGAGGAGCCATGGCTCAGTGGTAGAGCATCTGCTTTGTATGCAGAAGGTCCCAGGTTCAATCCCGACCATCTCTGGTTTAAAGGACCAGGTAGGAGGTGATGGGAAAGACCTCAGCCTGAGACCCTGGAGAGCCAGGAGACGGAGCCATGGCTCAGTGGTAGAGCATCTGCTTTGTATGCAGAAGGTCCCAGGTTCAATCCCCACCATCTCTGGCTAAAAGGACCAGGTAGGAGGTGATGGGAAAGACCTCAGCCTGAGATCCTGAAGAACAAGGAGGAGGAACCATGGCCTAGTGGAAGAGCCTCTGTTTGGCATGCAGAAGGTCCCAAGTTCAATCCCCAGCATCTTCAGTTAAAAGGACCAGGCAGGAGGTGATGGGAAAGACCTCAGCCTGAGACCCTGGAGAGCCAGGAGGAGGAGCCGTGGCTCAGTGGAAGAGCCTCTGCCTGGCATGCAGACGGTCCCAGGTTCAATCCCCAGCATCTAATTAAAAAAGGACCAGGCAGTATGTGATGTAAAAAGACTTCTGCCTGAGACCCTGGAGAGCTGCTGCCTGTCTGAGTAGATAGTACTGACCCTATTGGAGGAATGGCTACATCAGGGGGTGTGGCTTAATATGCAAAGGAGCTCCTGCTAGAATCCCACCCCTGTCATTTGTTCAGAGAGGAGCTGTGGTTTGATGACAGAGCCTCTGTAGAATATCCCAGGTTCAATCCCCGGCATCTCCAGTTCAAAGGTGCAGGCAGTAGGTGATTTGAAATAGCCTGAGACCCTGGAGAGTTGCTGCCAGTCAGAGTAGACAATACTGACCTTGACGGACTGAGGGTCTGATTCTGTAGAAAGCAGCTTCATGTCTTCATGCGGTTCTAAAACCCCCTTCCCCTCAACTGAATTTGGGAGACAAATGAAATGAGGCAGAATGCAAAAGTATGTGAACTCATTTAATTCACACGTTTTCCTGTTCTGCTTAATTTAATTTGCAAAGAAAAGAGGACTAAAGCAAGAGCTTCACATGAATGGAAGAACATCAGAGGGGACCTACTGGATTAGACCAGGGGTCCATCTAGCCCAACATCATGCCTCACACAGAGGCCAACCAGTTCCTCTGGAGGGCCAACAACAGGACATGGAGGCTGAGGCCTTCCTAAGAACATCAGAAGATCCCTGCTGGGTCAGACCAGTGATCCATGTAGTCCAGCCTGCTGCCTCACACAGTGGCCAACCAGTTCCTCTGGAGGGCCAACAACGGCATAGAGGCTGAGGCCTTCATAAGACATGAGCCTTGCTGGAAACAGATCAGTGGTCCATCTAGTCCAGCTTCCTGTCTCACACAATGGCCAGCCAGTTCCTCTGGTGGGCCACAGCAGGGCATAGAAGTCGAGGCCTTCATAAGAACAGAAGAAGAGCCCTGCTGGATCAGACCAGTGGTCCATCTAGTCCAGCCTCCTGTCTCACACGGTGGCCAACCAGTTCCTCTAGAGGGCCAACAACAGGGCAGAGAGGCCGAGGCCTTCTCCCAGTGTTGCCTCCTGGCTCTCGGATTCAGGGCATTAGTGCCTCTGAATGTGGAGGTTCCCCTCAGTCCCCTTGGCTATAGCTACTGATAGACTTCTCCACGAATCTTATCTAATCCCCTTTTAGAGCTGTTTATTCCTGTGGCGCTTGGGACTCTTTAGCTTGGAGAAAAATCGACTGCGGGGTGACATGATAGAGGTTGACAAGATAATGCATGGGATGGAGAAAGTAGAGAAAGAAGTACTTTTCTCCCTTTCTCACAATACAAGAACTCGTGGGCATTCGATGAAATTGCTGAGCAGCCAGGTTAAAACGGATAAAAGGAAGTCCTTCTTCACCCAAAGGGTGATTAACATGTGGAATTCACTGCTACAGGAGGTGGTGGCGGCCACAAGTATACCCACCTTCAAGAGGGGTTTAGATAAAAATATGGAGCACAGGTCCATCAGTGGCTATTAGCCACAGTGTATGTGTGTATATAAAATTTTTTGCCACTGTGTGACAGAGTGTTGGACTGGATGGGCTGTTGGCCTGATCCAACATGGCTTCTCCTATGTTCTTATGTGACACAGAGTGTTGGACTGGGGGGGCCACTGGCCTGATCCAACATGGCTTCTCCTATGTTCTTATGTGACACAGAGTGTTGGACTGGAGGGGCCACTGGCCTGATCCAACATGGCTTCTCCTATGTTCTTATGTGACACAGAGTGTTGGACTGGAGGGGCCACTGGCCTGATCCAACATGGCTTCTCCTATGTTCTTATGTGACACAGAGTGTTGGACTGGAGGGGCCACTGGCCTGATCCAACATGGCTTCTCCTATGTTCTTATGTGACACAGAGTGTTGGACTGGAGGGGCCACTGGCCTGATCCAACATGGCTTCTCCTATGTTCTTATGTGACACAGAGTGTTGGACTGGATGGGCCACTGGCCTGATCCAACATGGCTTCTCCTATGTTCTTATGTGACACAGAGTGTTGGACTGGATGGGCCGTTGGCCTGATCCAACATGGCTTCTCCTATGTTCTTATGTAACACAGAGTGTTGGACTGGATGGGCCATTGGCCTGATCCAACAGGGCTTCTCTTATGTTCTTATGTGACACAGAGTGTTGGACTGGAGGGGCCACTGGCCTGATCCAACATGGCTTCTCCTATGTTCTTATGTGACACAGAGTGTTGGACTGGATGGGCCATTGGCCTGATCCAACAGGGCTTCTCTTATGTTCTTATGTGACACAGTGTTGGACTGGATGGGCCGTTGGCCTGATCCAACAGAGCTTCTCTTATGTTCTTATGTGACACAGAGTGTTGGACTGGAGGGGCCACTGGCCTGATCCAACAGGGCTTCTCTTATGTTCTTATGTGACACAGAGTGTTGGACTGGAGGGGCCACTGGCCTGATCCAACATGGCTTCTCTTATGTTCTTATGTGACTCAGAGTGTTGGACTGGAGGGGCCACTGGCCTGATCCAACATGGCTTCTCTTATGTTCTTATGTGACACAGAGTGTTGGACTGGAGGGGCCACTGGCCTGATCCAACATGGCTTCTCTTATGTTCTTATGTGACTCAGAGTGTTGGACTGGAGGGGCCACTGGCCTGATCCAACAGGGCTTCTCTTATGTTCTTATGTGACTCAGAGTGTTGGACTGGAGGGGCCACTGGCCTGATCCAACAGGGCTTCTCTTATGTTCTTATGTGACACAGAGTGTTGGACTGGATGGGCCATTGGCCTGATCCAACATGGCTTCTCTTATATTCTTATGTGACACAGAGTGTTGGACTGTAGGGGCCACTGGCCTGATCCAACATGGCTTCTCTTACGTTCTTTTGTGACACACAGTGTTGGACTTGATGGGCCATTGGCCTGATCCAACATGGCTTCTCTTATGTTCTTATTGTATTTATGTCATTTTATGCCCATGTTTAAAGATATACCGTGGCAGTAGTACAGGTGTTGTCAGGACATGTGTGCTAGAAGAAGCAGTGGAAGGCAGTATTTCCTTTTGTCCATCCTGAACCTACCGCCCATCAGCTTCACTGGATGCCCTTGAGTTCTAGTGTTTTGGCAGAGGTTACTTCTGAGTAGATCTATACAGGCCAGCAGGACGCGGTCCTGTTCTCTCTCCCAGAGAGAGAGAGACACACACACACACAGAGACAGAGATAGAATGAGAGAGACACAGAGAGGGAGAGAATGAGAGAGCCACAGAAGGCGTTTTCGCACTGACCTTACGCCGGAGCGACGTCCCTCTTCGCCGCGCAGCGTCTGCGCGGATTTCGCACTAATTGCTCCGCAGAACCCGGAAGAGCCGCAAAGTCCCGCGGCTTTTGCGTAGAAAATGTAAACTGGTTTTTGGCGGTTTACATTTGCGACACAAAAGCCGCGGGACTTTGCGACTCTTCCGGGTTCTGCGGAGCAATTAGTGCGAAATCCGCACAGACGCTGCGCGGTGAAGAGGGACGTCGCTCCGGCGTAAGGTCAGTGCGAAAACGCCCAGAGAGAGAGAATGAGAGAGACACAGAGAGAGACAGAATGAGAGAGACATGGAGAGAGAGAGAATGAGAGAGACAGAGAGAGCGAGAATGAGAGAGAGAGAGAAAGAGACACAGAGAGAGAGAGAGAATGAGTGAGATACAGAGAGAGAGAGAGAATGAGAGAGACACAGAGAGAGAATGAGAGAGATAGAGAGAGAGAAAGAGAATGAGAGAGACACAGAGAGAGAGAATGAGAGAGACACACAGAGAGAGAATGAGGGAGACACTGAGAGAGAATGAGAGAGACACAGAGAGAATGAGAGGGACACAGAGAGAGAGAGAATGAGAGAGACACAGAGAGAATGAGAGAGACACTGAGGGAGAATGAGAAAGACACTGAGAGAGAGAATGAGAGAGACACAAACAGAGAGAGAATGAGAGACACTGAGAGAGAGAGAGAGAGAGAGAGAGAGAATGAGAGACACTGAGAGAGAGAATGAGAGACACAGAGAAAGAGAGAATGAGAGAGACACAGAGAGAATGAGAGAGACACAGAGAGAGAGAGAATATGAGAGAATGAGAGAGACACTGAGAGAGAGAATGAGAGAGACACAGAGAGAGAGAGAATATGAGAGAAACAGAAAGACAGAGAGAGAGAATGGGAGAGACAGAGTGAGAGAGAGACAGAGAGAGAGCGAGAGAGAGAGTGCACGTCTTAAGGGTAGCAACGCTTTTGCCATGTTGCAGTCACTTACCCACAGGCGCGTTTGTTGACCGGCTTCCCAAATGTGGATTTCAGCCCCTTTAAAATTGCATGTTGTTTTTCTGTTCAGATTTTGCATCGGTGGGGGGACGGTGGCCCAGGCGACCTTTGCTAGAAATCTGTCATGTATATTGCACTAGATTCCTCTTCCCCGGGCTGATGTATGTAGAAAGGACTGCAGCGGAGAAAAGGCCTTATCTCGGCAAGCTGTCACCTCTCATCAGGGGGACCCGGAGGATTCGGATAGAGCAGCAGCTGTTTCCTTAAAAGAGAGAGTGAACCCAGCAAGCAAGCTGCCTTAGAGTGAGCCTGATCTTGTGGGTTAGTGGTAGGTAAGGTTGCCAATCCCCAGGTGGAGGCAGGGGATCCCCCGGTTTGGAAGCCCTCCCCCCCCAATCAAGTCCTCTGCCGATTGGTGTTTCTGTAAATCTAGGTGAATCACAAAAGGACGTGTATTTCCTAGTTGTAGTCTTTTTGTGATTCACCTAGATTTACAGAAACACCAATTGGCCGAGGACTTTATTACCTTTGATGGCTCTCCAGACCAAATGGCCAAGCCATGTGATCAGTCTGCACACTTAATCAACTAACTGCTTGTATTTCAGCCCTCAATACCTGATCCCCGCATCTGATGAAGTGTGCTTAGAGAGCACACGAAAGCTGACGTTCTGAATAAAACTTGGGCGGTGCCACTGGACTCCTGTTTTGTTCTACTACTTCAGACCAACACGGCTGCCCACTTCAATAAAACTCTGTTGGTCTTAAAGGTGCCACTTAACTCCGGCTTTGTTCAGCTACCCAGCCAGTTTTGTGTTCCCCAGGTCTGTTATAGACCCAGGAAATGCACAGTGTGCTCCTCAGAGCCCAGCAGGGATAAATTAACCAATTGTAAAAGCTGAAGAAGAGGCAATTACAGTTTCTAAAAATTGGCTCCTGTTGAAGTGCTCTGCCACTCATCCTTCCTACTCTACTTTATAACAGAGCCACGGGGTGGGAGCCGTAGCTCAGTGGTGGAGCGTCCTTCTCGCATGCACAAGGACTTGTCCCTGGCACCTCCAGCTACAAGGATCAAGTAGAAATGGTCATGTGAAGGTCTTGTCCCTGGCACCTCCAGCTACAAGGATCAAGTAGAAATGGTCATGTGAAGGTCTTGTCCCTGGCACCTCCAACTCAAAGGATCAAGTAGAAATGGTCATGTGAAGGTCTTGTCCCTGGCACCTTCAGCTAAAAGGATCAAGTAGAAATGGTCATGCGAAGGTCTTGTCCCTGGCACCGCCAGCTAAAAGGATCAAGTAGAAATGGTCACGTGAAGGTCTCCCTGGCACCTCCAGCTAAAAGGATCAAGTAGAGATGGTCATGTGAAGATCTTGTCCCTGGCACCTCCAGCTAAAAGGCTCAAGTAAAAATGGTCATGTGAAGGTCTTGTCCCTGGCACCTCCAACTATAAGGATCAAGAAGAAATGGTCATGTGAAGGTCTTGTCCCTGGCACCTCCAACTACAAGGATCAAGAAGAAATGGTCATGTTAAGATCTTGTCCCCGGCACCTCCAGCTAAAAGGCTCAAGTAAAAATGGTCATTTATTTATTTTATTTATTTATTACTTTACATTTATATCCCGTCCTCTCTGCAAGCGGACTCAGGGCGGCTCACAACATCATAAAAACAATGGTCACGTGAAGGTCTTGTCCCTGGCACCTCCAGCTAAAAGGATCAAGTAGAAATGCTCACGTGAAGGTCTTGTCCCTGGCACCTCCAGCTAAAAGGATCAAGTAGTATTCTCACAATTTTTATTTTTTTAATCTCACAATTTTTTTTTTAAAAAAAATAAAATTTAAAATAAAAAAACTAAATTAAATATGTAAATAGTTTCAAGTCCCTTCATTTCTCCTACAATTCTGTTTTTTTTAAATTTCAGGGGGAGGGGGCGCTAGTTAGCCAGTTTGGTACAGTGGCGATGTGCGTGGGGTCTTATCGGGTTTGATTCCCCACTCCTCCACTTGCAGCTGCTGGAATGGTCTATCATAGCGATCGCAGGAGTTGTCCTTGAAAGGGCAGCTGCTGTGAGAGCCCTCTCAGCCCCACCCACCTCCCAGGGTGCCTTTTGTGGGGGGAGAAAATAGAGGAGATTGTAAGCCGCCCGGAGTCTCTGATTCAGAGAGAAGGGCGGGGTATAAATCTGCAGTTCTTCTTCATCTTCTAGTGGGCAGCTTGCCCAGGGCACCAAAAACCCTAGCCTCGGCCCTGGTGGGGTTGCCGCGGTGTTCTGAAGCAGCAGCACCGAGTTCGAGTCAAGCTGTGCACCGTAAAGACCAACACTGTTTTATTCAAGGCGCGAGCTTTTGTGTGCACGCACGCTTCCTCCCAATACATTGGAATGGAGGTGAATAGTTCCTATACGGAGACAGAGGCCTCTAAATAGATGAAGAGCAAATTAGCGACTTAAGGAAGATGTTTTGACATCTGCAAAGACCAAAGGGCAATTATAAGCTAAGTTCAGAGGGTCAGAAAAGCCCTGCTGGATCGGACAAGATGTGGGGGAGGGGGGGAGAGTGAAACTATAAATGTGTCTAAATAGGAGATGGATGTGTAAAAATGTCCTCCTTAGTTGTTACGCTCCATTCATCTCCTCTCAAGCGTGGAGTTAATTAACAGCGTCCTTTCCTTAGGGGTCAAGGAATACATTCCAATGGATTGGATTGCATTGCAATCACTATTCCAATATACTGTTCCCCCCAAAAACAAATGCACCAGCATACATAGGATCTATAACCCTTCTTGGTGGGAATACATACGCAAGGGCTGAATGAGTTTAGCCAAGGCTCTCTTTTTGGGGGGGGCGGGGGGGGAGAAAAAGCTCAGCAGGAACTCATTTTTATTAGGGTTTGTAGAATCTTTCGGGATCAAGTGCCGTGTTCTACTGGAGAAAGTTTTCCTTCCAGATGTTTCGTTCTCAGCTGCAGAGAACATCCTCAGTGACGTTGCAGCCAGAGCAGGCGCTCAGACCTTCTTGGCTGCTGTGCATTGAGTGGGGCCAGGGCTGCTGGAGAGCTGCTATTTCTAGGCTGGAGGAGTGGTGAAAGGGCAATAGCAGCTCTCCAGCAGCCCTGGCCTCACTCAATGCACAGCAGCCAAGAAGGTCTGAGCGCCTGCTCCGGCTGCAACGCCACTGAGGATGTTCTCCGCAGCTGAGAACGAAACGTCTGGAAGGAAAACTTTCTCCAGTAGAACACGGCACTTGATCCCGAAAGTTTCTACAAACCCTAATGATGTTACCAGCCGTGAAAACCTGAAATCTTTGAGGAACTCATTTGCATAGTAGGCCGCACCCCCTGATGTCACCATTGCTTCATACAGGGCGGGCCAGTTTGGTATAGAGGTTAAGTGTGAAAAGAGCCGCATGTGTGAAAGAGCTGCGTGTGGATTGTCCGGCCTTAGAGAATGCTGAAACTGGAGATCTGGCTAATTAGATCCAGGTGGGCTGCCGTGTGGGTCTGAAGCAGTGGAACAAAGCAGGAGCCAAGGGGCACCTTTAAGACCAACCGAGTTTTATTTAGAACGTCAGCTTTCGTGTGCTCTCTAAGCACGCTTCATCAGACGAGGGGAATCGGGTATTGTGGCTGGAATACATGCAGTTTGTTGATGAAGAGGGCAAACTAACCGATCACATGGTCACATAAAGCAGTGTGGCTTGGCCATTTGGTCTGGATAGCCATAGAAGGTAATAGAATTCCCTGCCAATTGGGTGGACCACAACTAGGGCACACGCGTCCTTTTGGGATTTACCTAGATTTGCAGAAACACCAATCGGCAGGGAATTTTATTACCTTCTGCGGCTATCCAGACCAAACGGCCAAGCCACACTGCTTTATGTGACCCTGTGATCACTTTGCCCTCTTCGTCAAGAAACTGCATGGATTCCAGCCACAATACCTGGTTCCCCTCGTCTGATGAAGTGTGCTTAGAGAGCACACGAACGCGGACGTTCTAAATAAAACTCGGTTGGTCTTAAAGGTGCAACTTGACTCGCGCTTTGTTCATCTGGGTAATTCGTAAAGACTGTGGTATATTCTGGATCAATTTATCGGACTTGCTTCTATTCTATCCAAGAACTCAGAAGCGACTTATTCAGCTTCCCCCACCTAATTCTCACCGCAGTCCTGCTAGGCAGAGTTGCCAGTTGTGAGTTGAGAAATATCTGGAGATTTTTTTTGGCGGGGGGGTGGGGGGGGGAAAGGGGAGGGACCTCAGCGATTAAAGCAGCCATTTTCTCCGGAAGAACTGATCTCTGAGACCAGTTATAATAGCAAGATTAAAGAATGATTAACGATCGATTCAACGATTAACGATCGATTAGAATGATTAAAGGATTGGAACGCTTTCCCTTTGAAGAAAGGTTAAAGCGCTTGGGGCTCTTTGGCTTGGAGAAACGTCGACTGCGGGGTGACATGAGAGAGGTGACACAAGATTATGCCTGGGATGGAGAAGGCAGAGAAAGAAGTCCTTTTCTCCCTTTCTCACAATACGAGAATTCGTGGGCACTCAATTACATTGCTGAGCAGTTGGGTTAGAACAGATCAAAGGAAGTCCTTCTTCACCCAAAGGGTGATTAACACATGGAATTCACTGCCACAGGAGGTGGGGGCAGCTACTAGCATAGCCAGCTTCAAGAGGGGATTGGATAAAAATATGGAGCAGAGGTCCATCCGTGGCTATTGGCCACAGCTTATTGTTGGAACTCTGTCTGGGGGTAGTGATGCTCTGTATTTTTGGTGCTTGGTAAGGAGGGGCAACAGTGGGAGGACTTCTTATGTCCTGGCCCCACTGATGGACCTCCTGATGGCACCTGGGTTTTTTTGGCCACTGTGTGACACAGAGTGTTGGACTGGGTGGGCCATTTGCCTGATCCAACATGGCTTCTCCTATGTTCTTATGTCTGGGGCAGCGATGCTTTGTATTCTTGGTGTTTTTGGGGGGGGGGGACATGGTGGGAGCGCTTCTAGTGTCCTGGCCCCACTGATGGACCTCCTGATGTCACTTGGGTTTTTTTGGCCACTGTGTGACAGAGAGTGTTGGACAGGATGGGCCATTGGCCTGATCCAACATGGCTTCTCTTATGTTCTTATGTGACACAGAGTGTTGGACTGGATGGGCCATTGGCCTGATCCAACATGGCTTCTCTTATGTTCTTATGTGACACAGAGTGTTGGAGTGGAGGGGCCACTGGCCTGATCCAACATGGCTTCTCTTATGTTCTTATGTGACATAGAGTGTTGGACTGGGTGGGACATTGGCCTGATCCAACATGACTTCTCCTATGTTCTTATGTCTGGGGCAGTGATGCTTTGTATTCTTGGTGCTTCAGGGTGGGGGGGGGCACAGTGGGAGGGCTTCTAGTGTCCTGGCCCCACTGATGGACCTCCTGATGGCACTTGGTTTTTTTGGCCACTGTGTGACACAGAGTGTTGGACTGGATTGGCCATTGGCCCAATCCAACAGGGCTTCTCTTATGTTCTTATGTGACACAGAGTGTTGGACTGGATGGGCCATTGGCCTGATCCGTCATGGCTTCTCTCATGTACTAATGTTCACTTATGTTATGTGGAGCACAGCGATTAGCCCTGTCCCATTATGACCTCCTCTGGTCCGTCTGCTGGAGAAAATTCACTCTCTCTCTCTTTTTTTTAAACACAGGAGGAATGGGAGTGATTTGCGCAATTAACTGTTTCTAATCAATTCCGCCTTAGTTACCTGCCGGAAATAAATCCAGGGGGTCCAGAATTCCGAGCATGTACATCTCAGTTCGCCGGGATGAATCCTGTAGTGTAGATCAGATACATTGCATAAGATTTACATAATAATGTCATGATTTATTGCTTTTCACAAGGCTCAATGCTGTACAGAGGAGGGAGGAAGGGGGGGAAACACACACACACGAACAAGCAAGAAAATCCACCGGGGAAATTACCCAGCGCGAGCCTCACCAAAATGAAGGAGATTTGTGCAAATCCCATTCATTCCAATGGGGACGCACATAAATAGCGGTGCCCCGGAGACCGTGTTGTCATGTAGAAATTGCCTGGGAGGTCTTGGAGGGGGAGGCTTTGTGAATCTTCAGTCAACACGCATGCAGAATATTTGCTTCCTTGGTCTCATTTCTCATTGCTGTGCAAATTTTTCCCTTCCGAATTTCTTGCATAGCACAGACTTAAAAATTGCTGTGTAAAAAAGAAAAGTAGATTAGATTGGATTGGATGGATAGATGATGGATAGATGATGGGAAGGAGGGAGGGAGGAAGGAAGGAAGGAAGGAAGGAAGGAAGGAAGGAAGGAAGGAAGGAAGGAGATATTTATCTCTTGCCCTCCACTCTGAATCTCAGAGTCTCAGAGCAGTTACAATCTCCTTTACCAAAAGTATTCTGAGGGATGCCACACTATCCATCCATCTATCCTTCCTTCCTTCCTTTCAGTTTAGAACATAAGAGAAGCCATGTTGGATCAGGCCAATTAGGCTGATTTGTTTTCAATTCCCTTCCTAATAATTCCCAGCATGGCGTTGGCCTTTTTTATTGCAAATGCACACTGTCTTGACATTTTCAGTGAGGTGTAGTGGTTAAGCGTGTGGACTCTTATCTGGGAGAACCGGGTTTGATCCCCCACTCCTCCACTAGCAGCTGCTGGAATGGCCTTGGGTCAGCCATAGCTCTCTTATCTGGGAGAACCGGGTTTGATTCCCCACTCCTCCACTTGCACCTGCTGGAATGGCCTTGGGTCAGCCAGAGCTCTCTTATCTGGGAGAACCGGGTTTGATTCCCCACTCCTCCACTTGCAGCTGCTGGAATGGCCTTGGGTCAGCCATAGCTCTCCTATCTGGGAGAACCAGGTTTGATTCCCCACTCCTCCCCTTGCAGCTGCTGGAATGGCCTTGGGTCAGCCAGAGCTCTCTTATCTGGGAGAACCGGGTTTGATTCCCCACTCCTCCACTTGCAGCTGCTGGAATGGCCTTGGGTCAGCCAAAGGTCTCGTAGGAGTTGTCCTTGAAAGGGCCGCTTCTGGGAGAGCTCTCTCAGCCCCACCCACCTCACAGGGTGTCTGTTGTGGGGGGAAGGAGATAAAGGAGATTGCAAGCTGCTCTAAGACTCTGATTCAGAGAGAAGGGCGGGGTATAAATCTGCAGTCTTCTTCTTTTTCTTGGGGCTTCTGTAGGTTTCCCAGTAGATGAGTTGCTTCCACTGCTAGGAATCAATTGCTTTTGTTCGTACTTTGAGTAAAATATAATATCTTTACTTGGGTTTGTTTGCGTTCTTTATAAACCTTATATCTCCGCTACCTTGTCCTTGAAAGGGCCGCTTCTGGGAGAGCTCTCTCAGCCCCACCCACCTCACAGGGTGTCTGTTGTGGGGGGAGAAGAGATAGGAGATTGTAAGCCGCTCTGAGTCAGAGAAGGGCGGGGTATAAATCTGCAGTCTTCTTTTTCCCCACTCCTCCACTTGCAGCTGCTGGAATGGCCTTGGGTCAGCCATAGCTCTGGTAGAGGTTGTCCTTGAAAGGGCAGCTGCTGTGAGAGCCCTCTCCAGCCCTACCCACCTCACAGGGTGTCTGTTGTGGGGAGAGAAGAGATAGGAGATTGTAAGCCACTCTGAGTCTCTGATTCAGAGGGAAGGGCGGGGTATAAATCTGCAGTCTTCTTCTTCTGTCAGCCTGCATAGGACTCGTCATCTTACAAGGTAAAGAAGACTGCAAAGAGCCAGTTTGGGGTAGTAGTTAAGTGTGTGGACTCTTATCTGGGAGAACTGGGTTTGATTCCCCACTCCTCCACTTGCACCTGCTGGAATGGTCTTGGGTCAGCCATAGCTCTGGCAGAGGTTGTCCTTGAAAGGGCAGCTGCTGTGAGAGCCCTCTTCAGCCCCACCCACCTCACAGGGTGTCTGTTGTAGGGGGAGAAGAGATAGAGGAGATTGTAAGCTGCTCTGAGTCTCTGATTCAGAGAGAAGGGAGGGGTATATATCTGCAATTCTTCTAACAACCCCTGTTTTCAGTCATTTGCACACAGTCACTGTTGTTGGCCGGCTTCCCAAATGTGGATTGCAGCCTGTTTAAACTTTCATGTTGTTTTTCTTATTCAGATTTTGCATTGGGGGGGGGGAGAGGTGTCAGCCCCAGCGGCCTTTGCTAGAAATCTGTCATGCATTTTGCCGTAGATGCCTCTTCCCCGGGCTTCCTAGCAAAACGTATGTAGGGAGGATCGTCGCAGACAGAAGGTCTTTCCTAGGCAACTTGTCATCTCCTGTCAAGCGTACGGAGGACTCGAGTATCATTGCAGCTGTTTCCTTGGAAGAGAAGAAGAGAGAGTGAACGGAGGAAGCTGCCATATGCTGAGTCCGCCTAGCTCAGGATTGGAGAGATCGTCCTTTTGGCTTTGTGGCAGAGCACCTGCTCGGCGTGCAGAAGGTCCCCGGTTCAATCCCCGGCATTTCCAGTTAAAAAAGACTAGATCAGGGGTGGCCAAATTGCAGCTTGGGAGGCGCATGTGGCTCTTGAAGCCCCCAGCACCCCATCTCTCTTTAAATCACTGCTCCAACCCAGCCAGAGGTTTGGAGAATGCATTTAATGTTAAAGTGGCTTTCTTTCTACCTCTACCTCTCTCCCCCATCTATTTTCCTTCCTTCCTTCCCTCTCCCTCCCTCTTCTGACATTCAAGACAGTGTGCGATTGCAATAAAAAAGGCCAATGCCATGCTGGGAATTATTAGGAAGGGAATTGAAAACAAATCAGCCAGTATGATAATGCCCCTGTATAAATCGATGGTGCGGTCTCATTTGGAATACTGTGTGCAATTCTGGTCACCGCACCTCAAAAAGGATATTATAGCATTGGGAAAAGTCCAGAAAAGGGCAACTAGAATGATTAAAGGTTTGGAACACTTTCCCTATGAAGAAAGGTTAAAACGCTTGGGACTCTTTAGCTTGGAGAAACGTCGACTGTGGGGTGACATGATTGAGGTTTACAAGATTATGCATGGGGTAGAGAGAGAAGTCCTTTTCTCCCTTTCTCATAATACAAGAACTCGTGGACATTCAATGAAATTGCTGAGCAGTCGGGTTAGAACGGATAAAAGGAAGTCCTTCACCCAAAGGGTGATTAACATATGGAATTCACTGCCACAGGAGGTGGCGGCGGCTACAAGCATAGCCACCTTCAAGAGGGGATTGGATAAAAATATGGAGCAGAGGTCCATCAGTGGCTATTAGCCACAGTATGTGTGTGTATACACACACACATATATTGGCCACTGTGTGACACAGAGTGTTGGAAAGACCTCAGCCTGAGCCTCCACTTGCACCTGCTGGAATGGCCTTGGGTCAGCCATAGCTCTGGCAGAGTAGTCCTTGAAAGGGCAGCTGCTGTGAGAGCCCTCTCAGCCCCACCTACCCCGCAGGGTGTCTGTTGTGGGGGGGAGGAGATATGGGAGACGGTAAGCCGCTCTGAGTCTCTGATTCAGAGAGAAGGGCGGGGTATAAATCTGCAGTTCTTCTTCATCGTTGGGAAGAAAGGTCTCTCTCTCTCTCTCTCGGCTTGACTTCGCGAACGAAGATTTATGAAAGGTGCAGTAGTCCACGTCTGTTGCAGGCTCGCTGCAGGACTTGATATGTTTTGGGTTGTGGATGTGGATATGCCCTTCAGGCCTGCGCAGAGGAATTTTTAGGTGAAGCGCAGTGTGTGCAGTACTGGCTCCACCCTTTCACCTGGGGGTCATCTGCCATGGCCCAGTAAGCCGGGACGCCGGCAGCGAGTCCTCCAGGTGGTAGATGTTACATTAACGAGCTCTGTCTGCCCGGGCTTGATGTTAGAGTTTTCCTTCTCTTGGCTGGCGAGGTTGGTGAGCCCAGCCTGCCCATGGGAAGAAAGGTATAAATACATTAAATGAAATAATTTCAGAGGTAGCCCTGGCACGTCCCACTGCCGCTGCACGCGCTTTGCATGCACAGTGTGATGACATCACCCAGAAGTGACGCCGTCATGCCGGGGACATCGCGTTAGGGATTCTCTAGGACTCGTGATAAGACTCTACGATACCGTGGAGTTTTACCGCAATTCCCAGAGCATCGCACAGGAAACGCTTTAGGATTTGCGGTGAAACTCTATGATTCCATAGAGTTTTTAGTATGAGTCCTAGAGCATCCCCGGTGCAATGACATCACTTCTGAGCGACGTCATCGTGCCGGAGACAGTGTGCGCACATGGGGCTCTTCGGGGATGGGAATGCCCCCTGCAGCCTGCTCCCGTCCCTGCCAGCGGGTTGGGGCTCTCCCAGGCGGGGGATTCCCCAGTGGGAACTTGGCAGCCCTATTCAGAGGTCCCTATCATGGCAATCATAGACCATGCTGCCAGGAGAGCCGGTTTGGTGTAGTGGTTAAGTGTGCGGACTCTTATCTGGGAGAACCGGGTTTGATTCCCCACTCCTCCGCTTGCAGCTGCCGGAATGGCCTTGGGTCAGCCGGAGCTCTGGCAGAGGTTGTCCTTGAAAGGGCAGCTGCTGTGAGAGCCCTCTCCAGCCCCACCCACCTCGCAGGGTGTCTGTTGTGGGGGAGGAAGGGAAAGGAGATTGTAGGCCACTCTCTGTCCTTGAAAAGGCAGCTGCTGTGAGAGTCCTATCAGCCCCACCCACCTCACAGGGTGTCTGTTGTGGGGAAGGAAGGTAAAGGAGATTGTGAGCCGCTCTGAGACTCTTCGGAGTGGACGGCGGGATATAAATCCAATATCTTCATCTACCTCACAGGGTGTTGTGGGGGAGGAAGGGAAAGGAGATTGTGAGTCGCTCTGAAACTCTTTGGAGTGGAGGGCAGGATATAAATCCAATATCTTCATCTACCGCACAGGGTGTCTGTTGTGGGGGAGGAAGGGAAAGGGGATTGTGAGCCGCTCTGAGACTCTTTGGAGTGGAGGGCAGGATATAAATCCAATATCTTCATCTACCTCACAGGGTGTCTGTTGTGGGGGAGGAAGGGAATGGGGATTGTGAGCCGCTCTGAGACTCTTCGGAGTGGAGGGCGGGATATAAATCCAATATCTTCATCTACCTAAGAGGGTGTCTGTTGTGGGGGAGGAAGGGAAAGGAGATTGTCAGCTGCTCTGAGACTCTTCGGAGTGGAGGGTGGGATATAAATCCAATATCTTCATCTACCTCACAGGGTGTCTGTTGTGGGGGAGGAAGGGAAAGGAGATTGTGAGTCGCTCTGAGACTCTTCGGAGTGGAGGTCGGGATATAAATTCAATATCTTCATCTACCGCACAGGGTGTCTGTTGTGGGGGAGGAAGGGAAAGGAGATTGTGAGCTGCTCTGAGACTCTTCGGAGTGCAGGGTGGGATATAAATCCAATATCTTAATCTACCTCACAGGGTGTCTGTTTTGGGGAGGAAGGGAAAGGAGATTGTGAGCCGCTCTGAGACTCTTCGGAGTGGAGGGCGGGATATAAATCCAATTTCTTCTTCTTCTTCTTCTTCTTCTTCTTCTTCTTCTTCTTCTTCTTCTGACATTCAGTGGAGTGTTGCCAAAGGCCAAATGAAGGGCTTCAATTTGCTGAGGACACTTCTTCAAAAAGAGGGAGTGTCTTCTGAAATTTCTGTCAAGTTGGTATCCTGCCGTGCGATTAGAAGCTCTCTCCCAGCTCTCTTCACCCCACGGTATTGTTTGTTGTTTCAGCATACCAACAGGCTACTTCATTAAATGGTAAATTAATCCCACTGGCCTGATTAATAACTCGCTCGCAGGTTGAGCTAACCGGCTTCGGGGAGGCAACGGAGCTTGAAGCGAAGCGCCAGTCAGAGGCCCCAAATGCCCACGGCCACTTGCGATAATTGCCATTCTGTCCGTTGCTCAGGAACCTTTTGGATATTGCAGCTTTGTTTGCAAGAGGGTCTGGGAGGGAAAGGGTTAAGAGCAGGGGTGGCCAAACTTGCTTAATGCAAGAGCCATGGAGAATAAATGCCAGATGTTTGAGAGCTGCAAGACATGAAATGTCAGAGAAGAAGAAGAAGATATTGGATTTATATCCCACCCTCCACTCCGAAGAGTCTCAGAGCGGCTCACAATCTCCTTTCCCTTCCTCCCCCACAACAGACACCCTGTGAGGTGGGTGGGGCTGGAGAGGGCTCTCACAGCAGCTGCCCTTTCAAGGACAACCTCTGCCAGAGCTCTGGCTGACCCAAGACCATTCCAGCAGCTGCAAGTGGAGGAGTGGGGAATCAAACCCAGTTCTCCCAGATAAGAGTCCACACACTTAGCCACTACACCAAACTGGCTGTCCAGAGGAGGGAAGGGAGGGAGGGAAATAGATTGAGGAGGGAGAGGTGGAAATAAAGCAACTTTAACTTTACATGTGTTCTCCAATCTGCCAGCTGGCTTGACTTGGAGAAGTGATTTAAAGAGACAAATGCCTTCTCCAAGCCGGCCAATGGGGCACTCTCATACAACGCTTCCCTCATACACTTCCGAGAATCAGCTTTCTTGAAAACAAAGTGGAAGGCAAACTGTGACGATTGAACAAGCTACGGCTTAGATGAAGCTTACAGCGAAACGGGGACGGGGACCAGTTTTGCCTGTCGCTTTGTGCTTTTGAGGGTGCTGTGAGGTGTTGAAGTGGTCCACTGACAGTCATCCTTGATGAATATGTGATGCAGAGGAAGGCTTGATTTCCAATCTCCACACCTCTTTGTCGACACAGGTCACGCTGGTTGAATAAATGAAGATATTTGAGACATTTCACTGATGAATTATTTAGAAGAAGAAGAATTGCAGATTTATACCCCGCTCTCCTCTCTGAATCAGACACTCTGAGCGGCTTACAATCTCACATATCTTCTCCCCCCACAACAGACACCCTGTGAGGGAGATGGGGCTGAGAGAGCTCTGACAGGACAACTCCTGCGAGAGCTCTGACTGACCCAAGGCCATTCCAGCAGCTGCAAGTGGAGGAGTGGGGAATCAAACCCGGTTCTCCCAGAGAAGAGTCCTTGCACCTAAGAAGACTGCAGATTTATACTCCGCCCTTCTCTCCGGATCAGAGTCTCAGAGTGGCTTACAATCTCCTATGTCTTCTCCCCCCACAACAGGCACCCTGTGAGAGAGGTGGGGCTGAGAGGGCTCTCACAGCAGCTGCCCTTTCAAGGACAGAGTCTCAGAGCAGCTCACCATCTCCTTTACCTTCCTCCCCCACAACCGACACCCTGTGAGGTGGGTGGGGCTGGAGAGGGCTCTCACAGCAGCTGCCCTTTCAAGGATGTTCTCCGCAGCTGAGAACGAAACGTCTGGAAGAAAAACTTTCTCCAGTAGAACACGGCACTTGAGCCCGAAAGATTCTACAAACCCTAATCATTAAAAGACCGTTGGGAAGTTTCTAATTGTATTAGTTCAGTGAGATCGTCGGTGCTTTACAGTAATAGCCACCTCCCCCTAACCGTTGAAGGCGAGTTTGAATAATTCGGTCTTACAGGCCCTGTGAAACTGTGGCAGGTCCCGCAGGGCCCTGATGTTTTCGGGGAGGACATTCCACAACGTGGGGGCTGTTTGTAGGGGAGGGATGGTGGCTCAGTGGTAGAGCATCTGCTTGGTAAGCAGAAGGTCCTAGGTTCAGTCCCTGGCATCTCCAACTAAAAAGGATCCAGCCAGGTAGGCGTGAAAGACCTCAATTTGAGACCCTGGAGAGCAGGGAAGGGACGATGGCTCAGTGGTGGAGCATCTGCTTGGTAAGCAGAAGGTCCTAGGTTCAGTCCCCGGCATCTCCAACTAAAAAGGGTCCAGCCAGGTAGACGTGAAAGACCTCAACTTGAGACCCTGGAGAGCAGGGAAGGGATGGTGGCTCAGTGGTAGAGCATCTGCTTGGTAAGCAGAAGGTCCTAGGTTCAGTCCCCGGCATCTCCAACTAAAAAGGGTCCAGCCAGGTAGACGTGAAAGACCTCAACTTGAGACCCTGGAGAGCAGGGAAGGGATGGTGGCTCAGTGGTAGAGCATCTGCTTGGTAAGCAGAAGGTCCTAGGTTCAGTCCCCGGCATCTCCAACTAAAAAGGGTCCAGCCAGGTAGGCGTGAAAGACCTCAATTTGAGACCCTGGAGAGCAGGGAAGGGACGATGGCTCAGTGGTGGAGCATCTGCTTGGTAAGCAGAAGGTCCTAGGTTCAGTCCCCGGCATCTCCAACTAAAAAGGGTCCAGCCAGGTAGACGTGAAAGACCTCAACTTGAGACCCTGGAGAGCAGGGAAGGGATGGTGGCTCAGTGGTGGAGCATCTGCTTGGTAAGCAGAAGGTCCTAGGTTCAGTCCCCGGCATCTCCAACTAAAAAGGGTCCAGCCAGGTAGGCTGAAAGACCTCAACTTGAGACCCTGGAGAGCAGGGGAGGGACAGTATCTCAGTGGTAGAGCATCTTCTTGGTAAGCAGAAGGTCCCAGGTTCAACCCCTGGCATCTCCAACTCAAAAGGGTCCAGGCAAGTAGGCATGAAAAACCTCAGCTGGAGACCCTGGAGAGCAGGGGAGGGACGGTGGCTCAGTGGTAGAGCATCTGCTTGGTAAGCAGAAGGTCCCAGGTTCAGTCCCCGGCATCTCCAACTAAAAAGGGTCCAGGCAAGTAGGCGTGAAAAACCTTATATTGAGACCCTGGAGAGCCGCTGCCAGTCTGAGTAGACAAGACTGACTTTGATAGACCCAGGGTCTGATTCAGTAGAAGGCAGTTTCATGTGTTCATGTGTACCGAGAACGCTCTGGCTCTAGTGCTGGTCAATCAAGCTTCTTTCGGTCCAGGGATCTTAAGGAGGTTTTGAGACCCTGAACGTCGTGCTCTCTGGGGTGGGTATAGGGAAAGGCAGTCCCGGAGCTAGACAGGTCCCAGGGCCTTAAAGGTTATAACCAGCAGCTTGAAGCGAATCCGGAACGCCGCAGGCAACCGTGTGGAGAAACGCCATTTTAGGCCTGTGCTTGTCTGGGAGTTGGCTAGGAGTCTATTAAACTCTAGGCAAGGGTTTGGCCTAGCCTTGGAGACTGGTGAGTCGGTTCCGGAAGGGATGGTCAGGGCAAGTTATATATTAGGGAAAGAAGGAGCGTTTATCCCTACTTTCATTTATTACTTCTGTTCACCCTGTATTTAAAAACGCCTGTAAATAGTTGCTTGTTTTAAAGAAATGTTTTGTCTTTTTAAAAGGTAGTCCCTCTGTGCCGCATAGGTTCCCCGACCGCCTTAGACCACGCTACTGCGAGAGGAGAGTCCAGGGAAGGGGAGAAGGCACACAGTTGGCAAGGGTGCCAATCCTCCAGGGATCTCCCAAAGAAGGACTTTGGTCTCTGTGATAACCAGGCGCTGGGTTGGCAGAGGACCTTGAGGCCCGGCCTCAGAACTGGTGAGGGGAATTGTGAGTCCCTAAATTGAACAGGCGGTGGCAGCGTGCCCTAGTGGTGGGAAGAAGATTAGCTCCCTCCAGGGGTTGGCAACTCAAAAGGGTGTTGACGGGACCAGGTAAGAAGGCAGAATCAGGTCGGTTCCGTCACAAACCATATGAACATGACTTCCTTTGATCCATCAAAGTCAGTCTCGTCTATTCAGACCAGCAAGGGTTCTCCAGAGTTTCAGGAGGATGTCTTTCATATCCCCTCCTGCCAAATCTTTTGAACTGGAGATGCCAGGGATTGAACCTGGGACCTTCTGCACGCCAAGCTGATGCTGTGCTAGCTATGCTGGTTTAGGCGAACGAGAGCCCTTCCTGCGAATTGGGCAGCATTTGTTTCAAAAAGAAGGTCTACACTTTCAAGTTGAGCAGCCTGTTTCATCTCTGTCTTGGCCGGTTTATTTGCAATTCAGAAATGTGTCTCTGTGACAGACGGAAGCCGTCTTCTGTGAATCAGACCGCTGGACCGTCAAGGTCAGTGTCTGCCACTCAGACCGACGGCTGCTCTCCAGGGTCTCCGGCAGAGACCTTTCACATCATCTCCTGCCTGGTTCTTTTAACTGGAGATACCTGGGATTGAGCTTGGGATCTTCTGCATGCTGAGCAGATCCTATCAGAGAATCAGACAGAGTTGGAAGGGGCCACCCAGGCCATCTAGTCCAACCCCCTGCTCAATGCGGGATCAACCTAGATCAGGGGTAGCCAAACTGTGGCTCGGGAGCCACGTGTGGCTCTTTCACACATACTGTGTGGCTCTTGAAGCCCCCACTGCTGGATTGGAGAAGGCATTTGACTCTTTAAATCAGGGGTGTCAAACATGCAGTTCGGGGGCCAAATCAGGCCCCCGGAGGGCTCCTATCAGGCCCCCGAGCAACTGGCTGTCATTTGCTTCCTTCTCCCTTTCTCTTGCTTCCTTCTGCATCACAGCTTGCTTTGCCAGGCTTGCTCAATCTCACAGAAGAGCTACTGGACCAAATCTCTCTTCCTTCTATTGACTGAGGCTCCCCACCCCCACCCACCCTCAGTCCCTGGGGAAGAAAGGAAAGAGGCAGAGCTTCCTTCGCCCAGTTCCCTGGATCCCATGGGAGAGATACAAAGAAAGCACCTTTAAGACCAAGTTCTAACGTTTTAAGCGTGTTTTAAGTTTTTTTTAAAAAATATGTTTGTGTTCTTTATAAAATTTATATCTGCGCTACCTAATCTTAAGTAGTTGCTGTCCCTAATGTTTTAAATGGGTTAAATGTCTTATAATTTTAAATATTTTATAATTTTAAATGTATTAATTAATTTTAACTGTTTTATGCTTAAATGTTATTATGTGGAATTTTATGCTGTGAGCCGCCCTGAGCCACTTGTTGGGAAGGGCGGGATATAAATTAATAAATAATAATAATAATAAGTAGGTACACACATGACCCGGCCCAACATGGCTCGGCCCCTCAAGGTCTCATTTTTGTCAGATCCGGCCCTCATAACAAATGAGTTTGACATCCTTGCTTTAAATAATTTATCCAAGCCAAGCAGCAGCTTGGATAATGCATTTAAAGTTGCTTTCTTTCCACATCTCCCTCCCTCTCCCCATCTACCTACTTTCCTTCCTTCCTTCCTTCCTTCCTTCCTTCCTTCCTTCCTTCCTTCCTTCCTTCCTTCCTTCCTTCCTTCCTTCCTTCCTTCCTTCCTTCCTTCCTTCCTTCCTTCCTTCCTTCTCTCAAACATCTGATGTCCGTGTTTTGTGGTTCTTGAGCATTCAACGTTTATTCTATGTCACTCTTACGTTAAGCAAGTTTGGCCACCCATAGCTTAGAGCAGGGATGTCAAACTCATCTGTTATGAGGGCCAGATCTGACATAAATGAGACCTTGTCGGGCCGGGCCAGGCCATGTCAGGCTGGGCCATATGTGTACCTATTAAAGATTAGGTAGCAGAGATATAAACTTTTTTAAAGGTCACAGATAAAGATGACTAAATTAAAAAAAAAACAACCCTAAAAACATGCTTAAAACATTAGCACTCAGTCTTAAAGGTGCTTTCTTTGTATCTCTCCCATGGGATCCAGGGAACTCAGCAAAGGAAGCTCTGGCTCTTTCCCTCCCCAGGGGGCCAGGAGGGAGAGGAACCTCAACCAATGGAGAAAATGAAGGTTTTGCTCTGTAGCGCCTGTGCGATTGAGCAAGCCTTGCAAAGCAAGCTGAGATGAAGAAGGAAGCAAGAGAGAGGAAGAAGGAACCAGACAAGAGTCAGTTCCTCAGGGGCCTGATAGGAGCCCTCTGGGGGCCTAATTCGGCCCCCAGGCCGCATGTTTGACATGCCTGCCTTAGAACATCCCTAGCAAGTGTTTGTCCAGCTGCTTTTAAAGACTGCCAGAGAGGGGGAGCTCACCACCTCCCTCAGTAGCTGATTCCACTGTTGAACAACTCTTGTGGTAAAAAAAAGGTTTCCCTACTATCCCTACTAAAAGTTTCCCCTACTATTATAGGATGGGAGAGACTTGTCTTAGCAGTAGTTTGTGTGAAAAGGATCTAGGGGTCTTAGTGGACCATACGCTGAACATGAGTCAACAGCGTGGTGCAGTGGCTAAAAAGGCCAATGCAATTTTGGGCTGTGTCAACAGACGTCTAGTGTCCAGATCACGTGATGTGATGGTATCGCTTTACTCTGCTCTGGTAAGACCTCACCTGGAGTATTGTGTTCAGTTTTGGGAACCACATTTTAAGAAGGATCTAGACAAGCTGGAACTGGTCCAGTGGAGGGCAACAAAGATGGTGAGGGGTCTGGAGACCAGGTCCTGTGAGGAAAGGTTGAAGGAGCTGGGCATGTTTAGCCTGGAGAGGAGGCAGCTGAGAGGTGATAGGATCACCATCTTCAAGTACTTGAAGGGCTGTCCTATAAAGGATGGGGTGGAATTGTTTTTTGTGGCCCCAAAAGGTAGGACCAGAACCAGTGGGTTGAAATTAAATCAAAAGAGTTTCCGGCTCAACATTAGGAAGAACTTCCTGACCGTTAGAGCGGTTCCTCAGTGGAACAGGCTTCCTCCTTGGGAGGTGGTGAGCTTTCCTTCCTTGGAGGTTTTTCAACCGAGGCTAGATGGGCGTCTGACAGCGATGAGGATCCTGTGAATTTAGGGGGAGGTATTTGTGGGTTTCCTGCATTGTGCAGGGGGTTGGACTTGATGACCCTGGAGATCCCTTCCAACTCTATGATTCTATCCAGATGCTCTACCACTGCTCCACAGCCCCTCCGCTAATTGCACCAGAAGGAGATTCTGTTCTGATAATGGAACCCCTTTTAGTTGTTTCGTATCCCCAATTCTCCAAAATGATGGCAGAAGAATATATCAGTGAGGCCCCAACCCCTTCGGCAGATGCTGAGTGTTTCGAGTTCTTCAAAATGTTTTCTTTGACTAATGCTCATAAGAGAGCCGTGACTTCTCATGTCTCTTGTGCAATTCTCTCGTGGTCGGGTGCTTATTTCCTGTGAAGGTTCTCTTTTTTTCCCCCGTTTGATCCGGAGCACTTATGACAGTCTCTGGTTTTGTTGCCAAACAATAGGTTGTTGATAATTCCTAGTTTACGGCAAGTGGAAATAAAATGGGAGTATACGGAGGCTACTTCCCACTTAAAGGGATTAGAACTGTGGTATAATGGAATAGTTCACGAGGGCATTTTTTAAAAAAAAAAGAGAATAGGATTCCAGGAAGCCCCACCAAACAATGGGCACATCCACAAACCAATTGCCCTTTCATCACAGCCCCTCCAGCCTACAAATAGCAGCTCTCCAGCAGCCCTGGCCCCACTCAATGCACAGCAGCCAAGAAGGTCTGAGCGCCTGCTCCGGCTGCAACGCCACTGAGGATGTTCTTCGCAGCTGAGAACGAAACGTCTGGAAGGAAAACTTTCTCCAGTAGAACACGGCACTTGATCCCGAAAGATTCTTCAAACCCTAATGGTGTTACCAGCCGTGAAAACCTGAAATCTTTGAGAATAGGATTGTAGTCTATTGTGAGGTTGGTTTGTATGGATGGCATTGGAAAAAGTCCAGAAACGGGCAACTAGAATGATTAAAGGGTTGGAATACATTCCCTATAATAATAATAATAGCGATAATATTTAATTTGTATCCCGCCCTCCCCGCCGAAGCAGGCTATGAAGAAAGGTTCGAACGCTTGAGGCTCTTTAGCTTGGAGAAACGTCGACTGAGGGGTGGCATGAGAGAGGTTTACAAGGTTATGCGTGGGATAGAGAAGGCAGAGAAAGAAGTCGTTTTCTCCCTTTCTCACAATACAAGAATTCGTGGGCACTCAATGAAATTGCTGAGCAGTCGAGTTAGAACGGATAAAAGGAAGTACTTCTTCACCCAAAGGGTGTGGAATAACTTGTGGAATTCACTGCCACAGGAGGTGGCGGCTACAAGGATAGCCAGCTTCAAGAGGGGATTGGATAAACATAGGGAGCAGAGGTCCATCAGTGGCTATTAGCCACAAGGTATGGATGGAACTCTCTGTCTGGGGGAAGTGGTGCTCTGTATTCTTGGTGCTTGGGTGGGGGCAACAGTGGGAGGGTTTCTAGTGTCCCGGCCCCACTGATGGACCTCCTGATAAGAACATAAGAGAAGCCATGTTGGATCAGGCCAATGGCCCATGCAGTCCAACACTCTGTGTCACACAGTGGCCAAAAAACCCCCACCCAAGTGCCATCGGGAGGTTCACAAGTGGGTCTGGAAACCCTTCCACTTTGCCCCCCCCCAAGCACCAAGAATACAGATCATCACTGCCCCAGACAGTTCCAATAATATACTGTGGCTTATAGCTGGAGAGCCAGTTTGGTGTAGTGGTTAAGTGTGCGGACTCTTATCTGGGAGAACCGGGTTTGATTCCCCACTCCTCCACCTGCACCTGCTGGAATGGCCTTGGGTCAGCCATAGCTCTGGCAGAGGTTGTCCTTGAAAGGGCAGCTGCTGTGAGAGCCCTCTCCAGCCCCACCCATCTCACAGGGTGTCTGTTGTGGGGGAGGAAGGGAAAGGAGATTGTAGGCCGCTCTCTGTCCTTGAAAGGGCAGCTGCTGTGAGAGCCCTCTCCAGCCCCACCCATCTCACAGGGTGTCTGTTTTGGGGGAGGAAGGTAAAGGAGATTGTGAGCCGCTCTGAGACTCTTCGGAGTGGAGGGCGGGATATAAATCCAATATCTTCATCTACCTCACAGGGTGTCTGTTGTGGGGGAGGAAGGGAAAGGAGAATGTGAGCCACTCTGAGACTCTTCGGAGTGGAGGGCGGGATATAAATCCAGTATCTTCATCTACCTCACAGGGTGTCTGTTGTGGGGGAGGAAGGGAAAGGAGATTGTGAGCCGCTCTGAGACTCTTCGGAGTGGAGGGCGGGATATAAATCCAATATCTTCATCTACCTCACAGGGTGTCTGTTGTGGGGGAAGAAGGGAAAGGAGATTGTGAACCACTCTGAGACTCTTCGGAGTGGAGGGCAGGATATAAATACAATATCTTCATCTACCTCACAGGGTGTCTGTTGTGGGGGAAGAAGGTAAAGGAGATTGTGAGCCGCTCTGAGACTCTTCGGAGTGGAGGGCGGGATATAAATCCAATATCTTCATCTACCTCACAGGGTGTCTGTTGTGGGGGAGGAAGGCAAAGGAGATTGTGAGCCGCTCTGAGACTCTTCGGAGTGGAGGGCGGGATATAAATCCAATATCTTCTTCTTCTTCTCTTCTGCCTTTGCAGTCCACTTCCTTATGGTTTGTGGGGTGTCATGCCCTAGAACAGGTGTCCATGACAGGGTGCCCTCCAGGTATTTTTAGAAAGTCGGTGGGGGCCAGGAGGGGCTTTTTGTTAAGCTAGACCACTGGAGATTTGATTGGCTGTGCAAGTTTTAAGAAACATTGCTTCGGCGGCTGCTGCCGTGTGACTGAAGCTGAGCTGCAGCAGCCATTTTGTGGCTGGCTCCACCTCCTATGGTAGCCATTTTGTGGGTGGGTCCATAGAGTTGCCGAGGGCTTTTTTGTAGCAGGAGCTCCTTTGCATTTTAGGCCACACACCCCTGATGTAGCCTGTCCTCCTGGAGCTGACAGTAGACCCTTTAAGAAGAGCCCTGTAAGCTCTTGGAGGATTGGCTACATCAGGGGTGTGTGGCCTAATATGCAAAGGAGTTCCTGCTACAAAAAAAAGCCCTGGGGTTACCAGGTACTCATGTTCTGTCAGCGGGGGGTGTAGGAGGGAGCCTTCGGGGAAGGGGGGTGGGGCTCTATCCCCAAATAGTGATATTGGCAACGTAATGAGGTCACAAGGAAGTGATGTCATCACATCAGTGATGTGCGGGGCACTCTCATTTCAGGACTCTATGATGAATTTGCCCTCAAACTGTGGAATTTTGTCCTCAAACCAGAGCATCCCCACACAGCTTCGCCAGTGTGATGATGTCATTTCCATGTGGCATCTCTTCGGGGGTCGTGTTTCCCCAGTTGGTCAGTGGCGGGAAGGAACATGCAAAGTCAAGGGACCACCACCCCCCCCCACTCCCACCTGGGGACTGGCAACCCTGTAAGCCCTGTAAGAAGAGCCCTGTAAGCCCTACTCTCTGAATCAGAGTCTCAGAGCGGCTTACAATCTCCTTTATCTTCTTCCCCCACAACAGACACCCTGTGAGGCGGATGGGGCTGAGAGAGTTCTGACAGAAGCTGCCCTTTCAAGGACAACCTCTGCCAGAGCTATGGCTGACCCAAGGCTGTTCCAGCAGCTGCAAGTGGTGGAGGAGGAATAAAACCTGTTTGTCCCAGATAAGAGTCCATGCACTTAACCACTACACCAAACCGGCTCCCATCTGACAAAGTCCGGAGACCGTCCTATGAAGAAAGCTTGAAGGAGCTGGGCACATTTAGCCTGGAGAGGAGGCGGCTGAGAAGGTGATAGGATCACCATCTTCAAGTACTTGAAGGGCTGTCCTGTAGAGAATGGTGTGGAATTGTTTTCTGTGACCCCAGAAAGTAGGACCAGAACCAGTGGGTTGAAATTAAATCAAAAGAGTTTAGGGCTCAGCATTAGGAAGAACTTCCTGACCATTAGAGCGGTTCCTCGGCGGAACAGGCTTCCTCAGGAGGTGGTGGGCTCTCCTTCCTTGGAGGTTTTTCAACAGAGGCTAGATGGACAGCAATGAAGATCCTGTGAATTTAGGGGGAGGTCTTTGTGAGTTTCTGGCATTGTGCAGGGGGTTGGACTAGATGACCCTGGAGGGCCCTTCCAACTCTATGGTTCTATGAACTTCCTGACCGTTAGAGTGGTTCCTCGGTGGAACAGGCTTCCTCGGGAGGTGGTGGGCTCTCCTTCCTTGGAGGATTTTAAACAGAGGCTAGATTAGCCCATCTGACAGCAATGAGGATCCTGTGAATTTAGGGGGAGGCGTTTGTGAGTTTCTTGCACTGTGCGGGGGGTCGGACTCGATGACCCTGGGGGTCCCTTCCAACTTTATGATTCCACCCCCCAAATCTCCAGCTATTTCCCAACCTGGGGCTGACAGACCTCCGTCTTGCCCAAGATGCCAACCGGCACCCCTTCGTGTTCTGTTCTTCGTTTTGATCTCTGCGGCTCGCGGTCTCCGCTTGAAGCGCTTTGTGGTTATAGCACCACTCCTCTCAAAGCAACCTTTTCTTTGTGTCTTGATGTGAAGGTTGGGTTTTTTCCCCCTTCTTCTTGCTAGATAAACCCTGTAGCTAGGAAGCAGGGAGAGGCTTTCTCTGCCTTCTAAAAAGCTAAGGAGCAACGGGGGGGCTTTGCGCTGTACTTCGGCTACGGCGCAATTATTCTCATCTGCCTGTAGGTATCCTTACCCTTTGTCCAGCTCTAATGCAGATGAAGCTGGCCATTGCTTCTGGTTGCAGACATACATTTTCACATTGCTGACCCAACCTACCTGCCCCAGGTTTGGGCACTAGTCCCCGCGGAAGTCATTAACCTGAACAGATTGCACTGCATTAAAAAAAACCAAAACCCAAAAACCCATGTTCGAATCAGTAGCTGCAGTACATTTCTGAATATGCATCTCCAGGGCCCACTAGGACATTTAACACATGGAATTCACTGCCCCGGGAGGTGGCGACGGCTGCCAGCGTAGACAGCTTCAAGAGGGGGATTGGATAAACGTATGGAGCAGAAGTTCATCAGTGGCTCTTAGCCACAGCGTATTGATGGAACTCTCTGTCTGGGGGCAGGGATGCTCTGTATTCTTGGCGCTTGGGGGGTGGCAACAGTGGGAGGACTTCTGGAGTTCTGGCCCCACTGGTGGACCTCCTGGTGGCACCTCATGTTTTTGGCCACTGTGTGACACAGAGTGTTGGACTGGATGGCTTGATCCAACATGGCTTTTCTTATGTTTGGTGTAGTAGTTAAGTGTACGGACTCTTATCTGGGAAAACCGGGTTTGATTCCCCACTCCTCCACTTGTACCTGCTGGAATGGCCTTGGGTCAGCCAGAGCTCTCCCAAGAGTTGTCCTTGAAAGGGCAGCTGCTGGAAGAGCTCTCTCAGCCCCACCCACTTCACAGAATGTCTGTTGTTTGCGGGGGGGGGGGGGTTGGAAGGTAAAGGAGATTGTGACCACTCTGAGACTCTGAGATTCAGAGTATAGGGAGGGATATAAATCCAATATCATCATCTTCTTCTTCTTCTTCTTCTATCTGGGCCAGTGCTGCTCTGTATTCTTGGTGTTTCGGGGCAACAGTGGGAGGGCTTATGTTCTTATGTGACATAGAGTGTTGGACTGGATGGGCGATTGCCCTGATCCAACATTACTTCTCTTATGTTCTTATGTGACTCAGAGTGTTGGACTGGATGGGCCATTGGCTTGATCCAACATGGCTTCTCTTATGTTCTTATGTGACACAGAGTGTTGGACTGGATGGGCCACTGCCTGATCCAACATGGCTTCTCTTAAGTTCTTATGTGACACAGAGTGTTGGACTGGATGGGCCACTGGCCTGATCCAACATGGCTTCTCTTATGTGACACAGAGTGTTGGACTGGATGGGCCATTGGCCTGATCCAACATGGCTTCTCTTATGTTCTTATGTGACACAGAGTGTTGGACTGGAGGGGCCACTGGCCTGATCCAACAGGGCTTCTCTTATGTTCTTATGTGACACAGAGTGTTGGACTGGATGGGCCATTGGCCTGATCCAACATGGCTTCTCTTATGTTCTTAAATTCGATGTTTGGATTGCTCATGTACTTGTTTGTATGAGGCTATTAATTCATAGGCGCCCTGTGATATGACTTGACAACCCTTAACAGTCACACATACATAACTCTTCCAAGCAATAGTGCTTTCCCCCCATCTACAGAGTTCACTTAGAGGGGAGGGGGAAAACATTTGTGGAGAAATCCCAGCTGCTGCTAGACGCAAGGAAATACTGACCCCACCACATCACCCCAAGCAAAGAAGGGTGTGACCCATGCTATAGATTATAGGGCAGCTTCTTTGGAAACAGTAGCTTGTATACAGGGCATTGACCCCTGGCAGCTGTAAAAATGTATGTGCTTGACCTTTATTTGGACATATGCAATGAAGGCAGGGATGTGGCTCAGTGGAAGAGCCTCTGCTTGATATGCAGAAGGTCCCAGCTTCAAACCCCAGCATCTCCCATTAAAAAGACCAGGCATTAGGTAATGTGGAAGACCTCTGCCTGAGTCCCTGAGAGCCAGGGGAGGAGCCGTGGCCTAGTGAGAAGAGCCTCTGCTTGGCATGCAGAAGGTCTCAGGTTCAATCCCCACCATCTCTGGTTAAATGGACCAGGTAGGAGGTGATGGGAAAGTCCTCTGCCTGAGACTCTGAGAGCCAGGAGGAGGAGCCGTGGCCCAGTGGAAGAGCCTCTGCTTGGCATGCAGAAGGTCCCACGTTCAATTCCCACCATCTCCAATCCCCACTAGGCCATGAGGAGCTGTGGCCTAGTGGAAGAGCCTCTGCTTGGCATGCAGAAGGTCCCAGGTTCAATCCCCACCAGTTTCCAGTTTAAAAAGGCCAGGCAGGGGGTGATGGGAAAGACCTCAGCCCAAGACCCAGGAAAGCTAGGAGGAGGAGATATGGCTCAGTGACAGAGCCCCTGCTTGGCATGCAGAAGGTCCCAGGTTCAATCCCCACCTCTCCAGTTTAAAAAGGCAGGCAGGAGGTGATGGGAAAGACCTCAGCCCAAGACCCAGGAAAGCCAGGAGGAGGAGATATGGCTCAGTGACAGAGCCCTGCTTGGCATGCAGAAGGTCCCAGGTTCAGTCCCCAGCAGCTCCAGTTAAAAGGAACAGGCAGTAGATAATGAGAAAGTCGTCTGCTTGACACACCCTGGAGAGCTGCTGCTTCTGGCTTGATGGGCCAAGGGTCCTAATGCAGTAGGAGGCAGCTTTGTGTGTGTGTGTCCACATGCTGGGCAACAAGGGGACTTCTCACGGTACCAATGCACAACTCCCCCATTACATACAATAGGAAGCAGATTCTTAATCCAAACCAGGTAGGAAGGAGATCAAGACAGATGCAGTGCCATAGGGGTGCCATGCCCCAGGCTAGACGGGGGTTCTCCCTCTCAGGAGTTTGCAACCCACTGGTCCACACTGGGCCAGCGGGGTAGAACCTCCCCTGATGTCTCTGGCACGATGACATCATCTGCGAGTGACGGCATCACACCGGTGACGTCGCGCGCCAGCCGCTCTAGCCGTTTCCAGGAAAACTGTATGGTTTTCCTGGATGCTCTAGCATTTGGGGAGGGAAAACTCTATGGTACAGTAGGTTGTACCATAGAGTTTTCCCGGAGACCATAGCTTGTACCATAGAGTTTTCCCAGAAACACCTAGAGTGGTCAGCGCATGATGTCCGGAGGCCGCAGGGGACTTGGCAACCCTACGGTGCAATGAATGGCTGCCAACTCTGGAAAGAAATTCCTGGAGATTTGGGGGTGGGCCCTGAAAGTTTGGGGAACGGAAGGACGTCAGACTGGCTATCGCGCTATAGAGCACACCCTCCAAAGGAGCCATTTTCTCCAAGAGAGCTTATATTTGTAGAGTAGAGCAGGGGTGGCCAACGGTAGATCTCCAGATGTTTTTTGTCTACAACCCCCATCAGCCCCAGCCAGCATGGCCAATGGCTGGGGCTGATGGGAGTTGTAGGCAAATACAACAACTGGAGAACTACCGCTGGCCACCCCTGGGGTAGAGAATCAATTGAAATTCTGGGAGATTTCCAAGTCCCACCTGGAGGTTGGAAGCTCTAGCACCATGCAAGGAGACCACCTCGGTACCCTGAAGTTGTGTTTTGAGCGGCTTCCTTGATCTATAAAACAGTAGCCTGCAATCACAGTCGATGCATCTTTCATGGTTTTGCTGGAAGGCATCAAGGAACGGAGAGTGCAGAGTCTCGGCTCTTCTCCCCACCCCTCCCTCAAGCAATGTGCGTTGGGCGCTATGCTAGATGTATTTATTTCTTTACTGTTGTGGTGGTTCCTGAATCTATAGGTTTACAAAAAAAAAATTAATTCCAATAGGGTTGCCAGGTCCAATTCAAAAAATATCTGGGGACTTCGGGGGTGGAGCCAGGAGACGCTGGGGGTGGAGCCAGGGTGTGACAAACAACAGACACAGTTGCACTCCAAAGGGAGTTCACATTTATGTGTTTTAACAATTTATTAATAACATATGGTTACAATATTTAATTATCTTTTTCTTATACTAACCCATATGATATTTCACCCCCCCCTCCAATATTGACTTCCCCGAAGTTATAAATTTGAGTTTAATTCTAAAGGTACCACTAATCTATCAAAATATAATACTTTTGATTAATACTAAAAAAAATTGTCCAATGTCTTTTTACGTTCCACTCTTTCTCCATATATCCTTTGAATTTCTTCCACTCCTTTTTGAATGTCTAGGTCATAGTTTCTTAAAGTTTTAGTTAATTTGTCCATCTCACTCCACGATAAAACTTTCACAATCCAATCCCATTCCTCTGGTATTGTTCCTTGTTTCCACAGCTGCGCATACAATGTCCTAGCAGCTGAGAGCAAGTACCAAATTAAAGTCCTGTCTTCCTTTGGAAATTTTTCTAATTGTAATCCAAGCAAAAAAGTATCTGCAGTTTTCTTGAAGTCGTAACCCAAAATTTTGGAGATTTCTTGTTGTATCATCTTCCAATACTCCCTCGCTTTTTCACAAGTCCACCACATATGAAAGAAAGAACCTTCATGTTTTCTACATTTCCAACACCTATCCGACATCTTTTTACTCATCCTAGCCAGCTTTTTCGGAGTCATGTACCACCTATACATCAAGGGAGTTCACATTTAAAGGGGCCGCCGCCTTTTAAATGCCTTCCTTCCATTGGAAATAACGCAGGATAGGGGCACCTTCTTTGGGGGCTCATAGAGTTGGACCCCCTGGTCCAAGCTTTATGAAACGTGGAGGGTGTTTTGAGGAGAGGCATGGAATGCTATGCTGCAGATTTGGTGCCTCTGTCTCGGAAAGCAGCGCCCCCCCCCCCGAGCCCCAGATACCCGTGGACCAATTCTCCATTATAACCTGAGAACTGGTCTCCATAGGGAACAATGGAGTGCCCAGCAGACATTTCCCTCCTCCCACACACACCGCTTTCTGATGACCCTGAAGTGGGGGGAGGGCCTCCAAACCGGGGGAATCCCCTGCCCCCACCTGGGGATTGGCAACAACCAAAAACGCTGCACACTGTAAGCATTACACACATTTATGCATATCAGTGAATGAATTCATAACTTTCACATATATGTAATTCAGGCTATTTCAGTTTCCAGTACTTTTAAAGTCCATAGTCCATAAACACAGATTGATGTCTGGTCCGGATGCTTGAAATTCCACAAAGAAATGAATAAATGGGGAGGGACGGTGGCTCAGTGGTAGAGCATCTGCTTGGGAAGCAGAAGGTCCCAGGCTCAATCCCTGGCATCTCCAACTAAAAAGCGTCCAGGCAAATAGGCATGAAAAACCTCCGCTTGAGACCCTGGAGAGCAGGGGAGGGACGGTGGCTCAGTGGTAGAGCATCTGCTTGGGAAGCAGAAGGTCCCAGGTTCAATCCCCGGCATCTCCAACTAAAAAGGGTCCAGGCAAATAGGTGTGAAAAACCTCAGCCTGAGACCCTGGAGAGCAGGGGAGGGACGGTGGCTCAGTGGTAGAGCATCTGCTTGGAAAGCAGAAGGTCCCAGGTTCAATCCCCGGCATCTCCAACTAAAAAGGGTCCAGGCAAGTAGGCGTGAAAAACCTCAGGTTGAGACCCTGGAGAGCAGGGGAGGGACGGTGGCTCAGTGGTAGAGCATCTGCTTGGGAAGCAGAAGGTCCCAGGTTCAATCCCCGGCATCTCCAACTAAAAAGGGTCCAGGCAAGTAGGCGTGAAAAACCTCAGCTTGAGACCCTGGAGAGCAGGGGAGGGACAGTGGCTCAGTGGTAGAGCATCTGCTTGGGAAGCAGAAGGTCCCAGGTTCAATCCCTGGCATCTCCAAAAAAGGGTCCCGGCAAATAGGTGTGAAAAACCTCCGCTTGAGACCCTGGAGAGCAGGGGAGGGATGGTGGCTCAGTGGTAGAGCATCTGCTTGGTAAGCAGAAGGTCCCAGGTTCAATCCCCGGCATCTCCAACTAAAAAGGCTCCAGGCAAGTAGGCATGAAAAACCTCCGCTTGAGACCCTGGAGAGCAGGGGAGGGACGGTGGCTCAGTGATAGAGCATCTGCTTGGGAAGCAGAAGGTCCCAGGTTCAATCCCTGGCATCTCCAACTAAAAAGGGTCCAGGCAAGTAGGCGTGAAAAACCTCAGCTTGAGACCCTGGAGAGCAGGGGAGGGACGGTGGCTCAGTGGTAGAGCATCTGCTTGGGAAGCAGAAGGTCCCAGGTTCAATCCCCGGCATCTCCAACTAAAAAGGGTCCAGGCAAGTAGGCGTGAAAAACCTCAGCTTGAGACCGTGGAGAAGAGGGGAGGGACAGTGGCTCAGTGGTAGAGCATCTGCTTGGTACGCAGAAGGTCCCAGGTTCAATCCCCAGCATCTCCAACTAAAAAGGGTCCAGGCAAGTAGGCATGGAAAACCTCAGCTTGAGACCCTGGAGAGCAGGGGAGGGACGGTGGCTCAGTGGTAGAGCATCTGCTTGGTAAGCAGAAGGTCCCAGGTTCAATCCCCAGCATCTCCAACTAAAAAGGGTCCAGGCAAGTAGGCATGAAAAACCTAAGCTTGAGACCCTGGAGAACAGGGGAGGGACAGTGGCTCAGTGGTAGAGTATCTGCTTGGTAAGCAGGAGGTCCCAGGTTCAATCCCTGGCATCTTCAAAAAAGGCTCCCGGCAAATAGGTGTGAAAAACCTCAGCTTGAGACCCTGGAGAGCCGCTGCCAGTCTGAGAAGACAATACTGACTTTGATGGACCCAGGGTCTGATTCAGTAGAAGGCAGCTTCATATGTTCAAATAGGTACCAATACCCGCTTTATTCGTATATTCCAGACTCAGGTAGTACCGTAAAACATTTTATATTCTTCAGGCAATGATCCTCTTGTTCAACCGGCGCGGCGACACGAGACCGGCTAATACCGTGTTTCATTTGCCACTTCCGCTGGCCGCATTAATGCGCTAGGAACCCGTGCTAAAGGAATAGCTCTCGTACATGTTATTCTTCAACTTCAGTAGGCGTGTTTGCAGAGAACTGCAAACGAATACAGCAAGTGTTGGTACCTGTTTATTTCTTTGTGGCATTTCAAGCATCCAGACTGGACGTTAGTTTGTGTTTACGGACTTTAAAAGTATTGGAAATTGAAATAGCCTGAATTATATATATGTGAAAGTTATAAATTTATTCATTGATACGGCATAAAATGTGTGTAATGCTTATGTGCAGCCTTTTTGGTTGCTGCCAGTTACCTATACCAGGGGTGGCCAACGGTAGCTCTCCAGATGTTTTTTTTGCCTACAACTCCCAGCAGCCCCAGCCAGCATGGCCAATCGCTGGGGTTGACGGGAGTTGTAGGCAAAAAACATCTGGAGAGCTACCCTTGGCCGCCCCTGATCTATACGGTGTGGTTTCCTGTTTACGTTCATACCCGCCTGGGGATTCGCAGCCCTAATTCCAAAGCCGCGTGCCAAATCTGCCAGAAATGGCCAAAGCCACTAAAACAGGAACATGTTGACAGGTAAGGAGGAGGGCAGCTTCCCCATGACGGGTCTTGGTTCCCCAATCTTGGGCGTCTGCTCAAATCGAAACCGGAACTGTGGGAGGCCCAGCGAGCAGTCCGAGGAGAGTTTGCACAGCTCTGGGGCGTTTTGATTTGTCATCGTGGTTGGGTAGCCAATGCTGTGTTGGGAAATACCTGGATATTAGAGGGCGGAGCCTAAGTGGGCGGGGTTTAGGGAGGGGAGGAGCATTGGCAGGGGTGCAGTGCCTTACGGCCTACCTTCCAGAGTATCCATTTCCTCCAGGAGAAGTGGATAGGGTTGCCAAGTCTGACTCAAGAAATATTTGGGGACTTCGGGGGTGGAGCCAGGGACAAGGGCACGGCAAGCACAGTTGAACTCCAAAGGGAGTTCTGGCCACCACATTTAAAGGTCCCACGCTCCTTTTAAACGCCCTCCCTCCTTTTGGAATCGTGGATAGGGACACCTTCTTTTGGGGCTCATAGAATTGGACCCCCTGGTCCAGTCCTTTTGAAACTTGGAGGGTCTTTTGAGGAGAGGCGCCGGATGCTATGCTGAAAAATTGGTGCCTCTACCTCAAAAAACAGCTCCCCCAGATACCCATAGATCAATTCTCCCATTATTCCCTATGGGAATCGGTCTCCATAGGAAATAATGGAGTGCCCAGCGGACATTCCTCCACCCTCCAGCTTTCTGATGACCCTGAAAAAGGGGGAGGGCCTCCAAAGTGGAGAATCTCCTGCCCACAAAATACAGGTAATAGGTATCTCCACAAAGTGCCCTCCAAGCTTCAAAATTATTGGGCCAGGGGGTCCAATTCTATGAGCCCCAAAAGAAGGTGCCCCTAGCCTTCATTGTTTCCAATGGAGGGAAGGCATTTAAAAGTGTGCAGTCCCTTTCAATGTGATGGCCAGAACGCCTTTTGGAGCTCAGTTATGCTCGTCACACCCTTTATCCCAGCTCCACCCCCAAAGTCCCCGGATATTTATTTATTTATTATTTAGTAGGCTTATATTCCACCCTTTCCCGTAACAGGCTCAGGGCAGATCAGGTGGAAGTGGTGGGGTCCCTTGATTTCTCATGTTTCTTCCCACCTCTGTTGAACATATGAACATATATGAACATATGAAGCTGCCTTATACTGAACCAGACCCTCCTGGCTCCGTCAAAGTCAGTATTGTCTACTCAGACTGACAGCAGCTCTCCAGGGTCTCAAGCTGAGGTTTTTCACGCCTACTTGCCTGGACCCTTTTGAGTTGGAGATTCCTGGGACTGAACCTGGGACCTTCTGCTTCCCAAGCAGATGCTCTACCACTGAGCCACCATCCCTCCCCTGCTCTCCAGGATCTCAGGCTGAGGATTTTCACACTTACTTGCCTGGACACTTTTGAGTTGGAGATGCCAGGGATTCAACGTGGGACCTTCTGCTTACCAAGCAGATGCTCTACCACTGAGCCACCGTCCCTCCCCTGCTCTCCAGGGTCTCAAGCTGAGGTTTTTCACACCTACTTGCCTGGACCCTTTTGAGTTGGAGATTCCTGGGACTGAACCTGGGACCTTCTGCTTCCCAAGCAGATGCTCTACCACTGAGCCACCATCCCTCCCCTGCTCTCCAGGATCTCAGGCTGAGGATTTTCACACTTACTTGCCTGGACACTTTTGAGTTGGAGATGCCGGGGATTCAACGTGGGACCTTCTGCTTACCAAGCAGATGCTCCACCACTGAGCCACCGTCCCTCCCTTGCTCTCCAAGGTCTCAAGCTGAGGTTTTTCATGCCTACTTGCCTGGAGTCTTTTTAGTTGGAGATGCTGGGGATTGAAACTGGGACCTTCTGCTTCCCAAGCAGATGCTCTACCACTGAGCCACCATCCCTCCCCTGCTCTCCAGGGTCTCAGGCTGAGGGTTTTCACACCTACTTGCCTGGACCCTTTTGAGTTGGAGATGCCGGGGATTGAGCCTGGAACCTTCTGCTTCCCAAGCAGTTGCTCTATCACTGAGTCACCGTCCCTCACTATTTGTTTTGTATGTTTTGGTTATTTCCCCTTTTTTTGTGGGGGATAATATTAGGAAATTCGTCAAATCTTTGAGTTCAGCAAAATTCTCCCAGGGTGTTTGAACTAAGGAGCCCGGAAGCAAGTATATTGGGGGGGGGGGGGTAAGTAAGAAAGAGCACAATAAAATTTAGATCTTCTGGAGCTCTGCTCCTGTGAGCTCCTGCCCAAAATGAGGCCTGATCCCTCCAGCGCTCGCCTTATTAGGACGTATCAGATCTTTAATTCAACATTTCGCTTTATGTTGAGAGAAAGGGCTTGAGAGAAAGAACATTCCTCCACAGACGAGGGGGGAGGGAATTGGAGACCACAACACGCAAGAAAATGATTTTAAGGCGCGTGGTTACACAGAATTTTCCACAACCCAGAAATTCTGGGGGAAAGGATAGCCAAGTGTGATGTTTTGAACTCTGAGGTGCGAAATTCCAGACGATTTCTCGCTTTCTCACAATACGAGAACTCGTGGGCATTCAATGAAATTGCTGAGCAGTCGGGTTAGAACGGATAAAAGGAGGTACTTCTTCACCCAAAGGGGGATTAACATGTGGAATTCAATGCCACAGGAGGTGGCGGCGGCTACAGGCATAGCCAGCTTCAAGAGGGGATTGGATAAAGATATGGAGCAGAGGTCCATCAGTGGCTATTAGCCACAGCATATAGATGGAACTCTGTCTGGGGCAGGGATGCTCTGTATTCTTCGTGCTTGGGGGGCAAGAGTGGGAGGGCTTCTGGAGTTCTGGCCCTGCTGGTGAACCTCCTGGTGGCACCTGGGTTTTGGCCACTGTGTGAAACAGAGTGTTGGACTGGATGGGCCATTGGCCTGATCCAACAGGGCTTCTCTTATGTGAAACAGAGTGTTGGACTGGATGGGCCATTGGCCTGATCCAACATGGCTTCTCTTAGGTTCTTACGTGACACAAGTGTTGGAATGGATGGGCCATTGTCCTGATCCAACATGGCTTCTCTTAGGTTCTTATGTGACACAGAGTGTTGGACTGGATGGGCCATTGGCCTGATCCAACAGGGCTTCTCTTAGGTTCTTATGTGACACAGAGTGTTGGACTGGATGGGCCATTGGCCTGATCCAACATGGCTTCTCTTATGTTCTTCTGTGACTCAGAGTGTTGGACTGGATGGGCCATTGGCCTGATCCAACAGGGCTTCTCTTAGGTTCTTATGTGAAACAGAGTGTTGGACTGGATGGGCCATTGGCATGATCCAACGTGGCTTCTCTTAGGTTCTTATGATAGGGAGGTGGAGTTTGAGGAAGGTAGGGATTAGAAGGGGTCTCAGCAGCACATGAAGACATACAGCTCTGGTTGGGGAAATACTTGGAGATTTTGGGAGTGGAGCCTGGGGAAGACTGGGTTTGGGGAGGGAAGGGACCTCTGCGGGGTATAAGGCTACCTAGACCACCCTCCAAAGCAGCCATTTTCTACAGTGGAACTGATTTTGGTCATCTGAATTTCAGGAGATCCCCAGGCCCCGCCTGGAGGTTGGTAATCTTACTAAACACAACAACAGGAAGCACTTTGCAGTTATCCCTTTTGTGTACATTAACACCTCCCGCCCCCCACAGACACACACACTAAAGATGTCTGCACTTTGGCAAAGGCAATGTCGTGAGGAGCTTCCTGTTTTGTGGTTTTTAAAAATTTTGCAAGCCGTATGGTTTCCTTTCCAAGGAACCGTGAATTGCATAAGCGTTATGGAGCCACAGTCTCAGGGGACTTTCAAGAATATTGTTTCTCCATAGGTCTTATGATCGGCAAGGTACAGTTGCCAACTTCCAGGTCCGGAAGAGGAGGAGAATAGATTTATACCCCGTCCTTCACTTGGAGTCTCTGATCGTCTTACAATCTCCTTTCCCTTCCTTGGAGCTGCCAGTTCCAATTCAAGAAATATCTGGAGACTTTGGGGGTGGAGCCAGGAGACTTTGGGGGTGGAGCTGGGAGGCTTTGGGGGTGGAGCCGGGGGACTTTGGGGGTGGAGCTGGGAGACTTTGGGGGTGGGGCAAGGTTGTGACAAGCATGAGAGTTCTGGCCATCACATTGAAAGGGGTCAAACTTTTTAAATGGCTTCCCTCCATTAGAAATAATGAAAGATAGGGACATCATATTTGGGGCTCCCAGAATTAGACCACCTGGTCCAATCCTTTTGAAACTTGGCGGGTGTTTTGGGGAGAGGCACTGGATGCCATGCTGCAAATTTGGTGCCTCTACCTCAAAGAACAGCACCCCCCCCCCCCCCGAGCCCCAGATACTTGCATATCAATTTTCCATCACCAACTCCCATCAGCCCCAGCCATAGGCCCCAGCCGTAGGCAAAAAACCATCTGGAGAGGTACCGTTGGCCACCCCTGCCCTAGGGGAATTTGTCTCCATAGGGAATAACGGAGTACCCAGCAGACATTTCCTTCTCTCCTCCTCCTTTCTGATGACCCTGAAGCGGGGGGGGGGGGGGGCGCATCCAAACCGGTGGATCCCCTGCCCCCACCTGAGGATTGTGTGACCGAAAAAAGTCGCACGGACAGGAGGTTTGCAAAAAAGTGATACTCCATGTAGAAAATGTCTCTTCTCCAATGTCAGATGTTCACAAATGTCCAATAAAGATGCTCTCTTCAATGAATATGGAACATTCAATTTCTTGACTCGTATAAAAAAATCCATGCACCATTAGAACACAAGAACATAAGAGAAGCCCTCCTGGATCAGGCCAATGGCCCATCCAGTCCAACACTCGGTGTCACATAAGAACATAAGAGAAGCCCTGTTGGATCAGGCCAGTGGCCCCTCCAGTCCAACACTCTGTGTCACATAAGAACATCAGAGAAGCCCTGTTGGATCAGGCCAGTGGCCCCTCCAGTCCAACACTCTGTGTCACATAAGAACATAAGAGAAGCCCTGTTGGATCAGGCCAGTGGCCCCTCCAGTCCAACACTCTGTGTCACATAAGAACATAAGAGAAGCCCTGTTGGATCAGGCCAGTGGCCCCTCCAGTCCAACACTCTGTGTCACATAAGAACACAAGAGGAGCCCTGTTGGATCAGGCCAATGGCCCATTCAGTCCAACACTCTGTGTCACATAAGAACTTAAGAGAAGCCCTGTTGGATCAGGCCAGTGGCCCCTCCAGTCCAACACTCTGTGTCACATAAGAACACAAGAGGAGCCCTGTTGGATGAGGCCAGTGGCCCATCCAGTCCAACACTCTGTGTCACATAAGAACTTAAGAGAAGCCCTGTTGGATCAGGCCAGTGGCCCATCCAGTCCACCACTCTGTGTCACATAAGAACATTAGAGAAGCCCTGTTAGATCAGGCCAGTGGCCCCTCCAGTCCAACACTCTGTGTCACATAAGAACATAAGAGAAGCCCTGTTGGATCAGGCCTGTGGCCCCTCCAGTCCAACACTCTGTGTCACATAAGAACACAAGAGGAGCCCTGTTGGATCAGGCCAGTGGCCCCTCCAGTCCAACACTCTGTGTCACATAAGAACTTAAGAGAAGCCCTGTTGGATCAGGCCAGTGGCCCCTCCAGTCCAACACTCTGTGTCACATAAGAACATAAGAGAAGTCATGTTGGATCAGGCCAGTGGCCCCTCCAGTCCAACACTCTGTGTCACATAAGAACTTAAGAGAAGCCATGTTGGATCAGGCCAGTGGCCCCTCCAGTCCAACACTCTGTGTCACATAAGAACATAAGAGAAGCCCTGTTGGATCAGGCCAATGGCTCATCCAGTCCAACAGTCTGTGTCACTCAGTAGCAAAAAAAATTTTTATACACACATACATATATATATATATATATATATATATATATATATATATATACACACACACACACACACACACACACACACTGTGGCTAACAGCCACTGCTGGACCTCTGCTCCATATTTTTATCTAACCCCCTCTTGAAGCTGGCTATGCTTGTAGCCGCCACCACCTCCTGTGGCAGTGAATTCCACATGTTAATCACTCTTTGGGTGAAGAAGGACTTCCTTTTATCCGTTCTAACCCGACTGCTCAGCAATTTCATCGAATGCCCACAAGTTCTTGTATTGTGAGAAAGGGAGAAGAGTCCTTCTTTCTCTACTTTCTCCATCCCATGCATTCACAATAATTCCGGATTAGCTCTCTGTATGCACGGGTAGCTAAATTTCATTTTCCAAGTGCCATCAGCTTACAGGCATAACCGGTCTAAACTTCCTGTTTCGCATGACTGCTTTATCCACTGTATTTCACACCACTGTATCGCTTCGCTCTTCACAATCAATAATACACCTTATTCTACTCCATCACGTTTGTTGACATTTGGAGTAACTGAATGCTATGCTGAAAATGTGGAGCCTCTACCTCAAAAGGGGAGAGACGGTGGCTCAGTGGTAGAGCATCTGCTTGGTAAGCAGAAGGTCCCAGGTTCAATCCCTGGCATCTCCAACTTAAAAAAGGGTTCAGGCAAAAAGGCATGAAAAACCTCAGCTTGAGGCCCTGGAGAGCCGCTGCCAGTCTGAGTAGACAAGACTGACTTGGATGGACCCAGGGGGGGTCTGATTCAGTATAAGGCAGCTTCATATGTTCAAAAAACAGCTTCCTCAGAGCCCCAGATACCTGTGGAACAATTCTTCATTATCCCTTATGGGAATCAGTCTCCATAGGGAATAATGAAGAAGAAGAAGAAGAAGATATAGGATTTATATCCCGCCCTCCACTCCGAAGAGTCTCAGAGCGGCTCACAATCTCCTTTCCCTTCCTCCCCCACAACAGACACCCTGTGAGGTAGATGAAGATATTGGATTTATATCCCGCCCTCCACTCCGAAGAGTCTCAGAGCGGCTCACAATCTCCTTTCCCTTTCTCCACCACAACAGACACCCTGTGAGGTGGGTGGGTCTGGAGAGGGCTCTCACCGCAGCTGCCCTTTCAAGGACAACCTCTGCCAGAGCTATGGCTGACCCAAGGCCATTCCAGTAGGTGCAAGTGGAGTAGTGGGGAATCAAACCCGGTTCTCCCAGATAAGAGTCCGCACACTTAACCACTACACCAAACTGGCTCTCCCAGCAGACATATTCTTCCCCCGCATGCGGTGGGCCCTTCTTCTTCTTCTTCTCCTTTTTTTTCCGCTTCCGAGATCTGAGACCGGGCCTTCCCACGCCGCTCTCCCTTCAAACCAGACGTAAACGATCCAACCTTATTAGATATTATTATTGTGTTGCTATTTGAAAATGCCCCACCAGCCTTAGAAGCTGGATTCATATTACGTCGGACTTTTTGTATTCTTCTAGGCTAAGAGCCGCCGAATCGGCAATATCCCAACAATACAAAGGGATGGAAAATGATGTCCGTATGCGCTCAATTATCCAGATAACAATCAGTGCCATGAGTATCAAAACACATTTGCTAGACTCGGAGCGGAGACGAAGACGCGTCTGTGTCGCCTCCTTCCTATCACTCGCCAACAGCAAATCAATCCCCCCCCCCCCCCGCATGTTGGACCAACACCGGATCCGTTAATAAAAAGGGACAATATTTTCTTTGTGCGGTTTTTCCCCCTCCCCAGTAATAGCACATCGAAACGAGCCGCGCTGTCGATCCTCCGCCAATAAATTGGTGTAGAAAAGATACGATTTTCCATATCGCCCGTTGAGGATCACGGAATTATATCCGTTGGAGTCGTAGGGGAGCGAACGCCTTTTCTCGCTGCGCAATCTAGTCGAATCATCCAAAGATTGCTCATCGCCACGTTGATAAGTGAAGCTGCTGAAGCTGTATTTCAACGTGAGGTACGAGCCCCCTCGGACGAATCTATCTTTCCCTGGAATAAAGCTCCACTTTAACAGCCAACGTTGTCGCAGCCAGAAAATACTTTTTTTTGAGAAACTGTAAGGTGGAATGCGATCGATCATTCTTAATAGCTGAGAGGTCCGCTTGCCAGAGATGTTGGCAGTTTGGAGCTGGTAGCAGGGGACAGTCGGTGATTCTCGGTGTGACCAAAAAAATGGATACTCCAGAGCAGGGGTGTCAAACATGCGGCCCAGGGACCGAATCAGGCCCCCGGAGGGCTCCTATCAGGCCCCCACACAACTGGCTGTCGCCTGCTTCCTTCTCCCTATATCTTGCTCCCTTCCGCGTCACAGCTTGCTTTGCCAGGATCGCTCAATCGCACAGGAGCTACAGAGCAAAGCCTCTATTTTCTCTATTGGCTGAGGCTCCTCCCTTGGGGAGGAAGGGGTGGGGAAGCAGAGCTTTCTTTGCCAGGCTCTCTCTCATTCACACAGCCGGAATTACTGAGCCAAGCCTCTGTTCCTTCTGTGGGCTGAGGCTCCTACCCCTCCTGGTCCCCTGGAGAAGGAAGGAAAGAGCCAGAGCTTCTTTTGCCCAGTTCCCTGGATCCCATGGGAGAAATACAAAGAGAGCCCCTTTAAGAACAATGAGTGCTAATGTTTTAAGCATGTTTTATTTTATTTAATTGTGTTTGCCTGTGTCCTTTATAAAGTTTATATCTCTGCTACCTAATCTTAAATAGGTACACACGTGGCCCGGTCCAACATGGCCCGGTCTGACGAGGTCTCATTTACGTCAGATCCAGCCCTCTTAACGAATGAGTTCCCTGCTCTAGAGAGTGGGTTTGGTTTAGTGGTTAAGAGCAGTGGACTCAGATCTGGAGAACCAGGTTTGATTCCCCACTTCTGCACATGCAGCCAGCTGGGATGACCTTGGGTGAGTCACAACTCTCTCAGAGTTGTTCTCGCAAAAGCAGTTTCTGTCAGAGCTCCCTCAGCCCCATCTACCTCACATGCAGTGTTCCCTCTAAGAAGAAGAAGAAGATATTGGATTTATATCCCACCCTCTACTCTGAAGAGTCACAGAGTGGCTCACAATCTCCTTTCCCTTCCTCCCCCACAACAGACACTCTGTGAGGTAGATGAAGATATCGGGTTTATATCCCGCCCACCATTCCGAAGAGTCTCAGAGTGGCTCACAATCTCCTTTACCTCCCCCTCTCCACAACAGACACCCTGTGAGGTAGATGAAGATATTGGATTTATATCCCGCCCTCCACTCCAAAGAGTCTCAGAGCGGCTCACAATCTCCTTTGCCTTCCTCCCCCACAACAGACACTCTGTGAGGTAGATGAAGATATTGGATTTATATCCTGCCCTCTACTCCAAAGAGTCTCAGAGCGGCTCACAATCTCTTCCTCCCTCACAACAGACACCCTGTGAGGTAGATGAAGATATTGGATTTATATCCCGCTCTCCACTCCGAAGAGTCTCAGAGCGGCTCACAATCTCCTTTCCCTTCCTCCCCCATAACAGACACTCTGTGAGGTAGATGAAGATATTGGATTTATATCCCACCCTCCACTCCAAAGAGTCTCAGAGCGGCTCACAATCTCCTTTACCTTCCTTCCCCACAACAGACACCCTGTGAGGTAGATGAAGATATTGGATTTATATCCCTCCCTCCACTCTGAAGAGTCTCAGAGCAGCTAACAATCTCCTTTCCCTTCCTCCCCCACAACAGACACCCTGTGAGGTGGGTGGGGCTGGAGAGGGCTCTCACAGCAGCTGCCCTTTCAAGGACAACTCCTGCCAGAGCTCTGGCTGACCCAAGGCCATTCCAGCAGGTGCAAGCGGAGGAGTGGGGAATCAAACCCGGTTCTCCCAGATAAGAGTCCGCCACTTAACCACTACACCAAACTGGCTAAGCTGAGTTAGTGTGAGCTAGCTCCAGGTTTTTAGGCTCCAGCTCACACGTTTTTGTCTTAGCTCAGGACAGATGACCCCAAAGCACAGTAATTTATGCAGTAGCTCACAACATCAATTCCAGCAGCTCACCACGAGCACTCTGCAGCTTAGAGGGAACATTGGCCACAACTCCCTCTGGAGTTCAGTGATGCTTGTCACATCCTTGCTCCTGGCTCCACCCCTAATCTCTACTGGCTCCACCCCAAAGTCCCCTGATATTTCTTGAATTGGACCTGACAACCGTACACCCTTCAGTTTGGTGTAGTGGTTAAGTGTGTGGACTCTTATCTGGGAGAACCGGGTTTGATTCCCCACTTCTCCACTTGCACCTGCTGGAATGGCCTTGGGTTAGCCATAGCTCTGGCAGAGGTTGTCCTTGAAAGGGCAGTTGCTGTGAGAGCCCTCTCAGCCCCACCTACCTCACAGGGTGTCTGTTGTGGGGGGAAAAGGTATAGGAGATTGTAAGCCACTCTGAGTCCATGATTCAGGGAGAAGGGCGGGGTATAAATCTGCAATTCTTCTTCTTCTTCTTCTTCAAGGCATTCACTTTCTCCAGGGGAATCGATCTCTGTAGTCTGGGGGTCTTCAGGTCCCGCCAGGAGGCAAGCATCTCTGTCCCCGCTCCCCAAACCCTGATCGCCCACAGCTCTGCTCCCAAATCTCCAGGAATTTCTCCAAACCAGAGTTGGCAACCCTGGAGCGTTCACTGTAGATAATTTGGTGAGCCAGTTTGGTGGAGTGGTTAAGTGTGCGGACTCTTCTCTGGGAGAACCGGGTTTGATTCCCCATTCCTCCACTTTCACCTGCTGGAATGCCCTTGGGTCAGCCATAGCTCTGGCAGAGGTTGTCCTTGAAAGGGCAGCTGCTGTGAGAGCCCTCTCCAGCCCCACCCACCTCACAGGGTGTCTGTTGTGGGGGAGGAAGAGAAAGGAGATTGTGAGCCGCTCTGAGACTCTTCGGAGTGGAGGGCGGGATATAAATCCAATATCTTCATCTACCTCACAGGGTGTTTGTTGTGGGGGGAGGAAGGTAAAGGAGATTGTGAGCTGCTCTGATGAGACTCTTCGAAGTGGAGGGCGGGATGTAAATCCAATATCTACCTCACAGGGTGTCTGTTGTGGGGGAGGAAGGTAATGGAGATTGTGAGCTGCTCTGAGTCTCTTCGGAGTGGAGGGCGGGATATAAATCCAATATCTTCATCTACCTCACAGGGTGTCTGTTGTGGGAGAGGAAGGGAAAGGAGATTGTGAGCCGCTCTGAGACTCTTCGGAGTGGAGGGCGGGATATAAATCCAATATCTACCTCACAGGGTGTCTGTTGTGGGGGAGGAAGGTAATGGAGATTGTGAGCCGCTCTGAGTCTCTTCGGAGTGGAGGGCGGGATATAAATCCAATATCTTCATCTACCTCACAGGGTGTCTGTTGTGGGGGAGAAAGGGAAAGGAGATTGTGAGCCGCTCTGAGACTCTTCGGAGTGGAGGGCGGGATATAAATCCAATATCTTCTTCTTCTTCTTGTTCTTCTTCTTCTTCTTCTAATGACTGGGGCTTAGCAGGAAGCCTTGTGTAGAGATGTGAAAGCCCGGAAAAAAACCCATTTTTTTTTCCTGAAGCCTTTTTTGTTCTTTTCCGAAAAACTGGAAAAATCGAAAGAAAAGAACAGAAATTGATTATGGAATGTTTTCTTTCAACAGGATGAATAAAACATTTTAAGACAAGCTGTTCAAATATTTTCCAGATCATTTCTAAAAAATACGTACGGTATCAGATTATTCTAATTTCTGTGCACTGAGGACAAGCAAGCCCTAGGTCAAGCCCGTTCATTGAAACTTAGCCCTGCAGTCCCTTCTTTGAGAATGAGTTTTTTTTATTTTTATTTTAATACCGTGGAGAAGAAATAAGAATCATTGTTGCTTCTGGATTTTTAAAAATTGTTTTGCGGAGGGTTTTTTTGTCCGTCCCGCATAAACGGGTAAACAGTTCAGGAGATCGTTGCCTCCTTTGTCGCCATTACAGATAAATATTATTTAAACAGTAAATTCTGTTTGTAACGATGGTTGTGGATACGCTATAGATTTAATATGCTAGTTGTGATAATTTCATGCCAAGAAAAATTGTCCACGGTCGTATTTTATGTTCCTAAAGTGCTGGGAATTATTAGGAAGGGAATTGAAAACAAATCAGCCAGTATCATAATGCCCCTGTATAAATCGATGGTGCGGTCTCATTTGGAATACTGTGTGCAGTTCTGGTCGCCGCACCTCAAAAAGGATATTATAGCATTGGAAAAAGTCCAGAGAAGGGCAACTAGAATGATTAAAGGGCTGGAGCACTTTCCCTATGAAGAAAGGTTGAAACGCTTGGGGCTCTTTAGCTTGGAGAAACGTCGACTGCGGGGTGACATGATAGAGGTTTACAAGATTATACATGGGATGGAGAAGGTAGAGAAAGAAGTACTTTTCTCCCTTTCTCACAATACAAGAACTCGTGGGCATTCGATGAAATTGCTGAGCAGACAGGTTAAAACGGATAAAAGGAAGTACTTCTTCACCCAAAGGGTGATTAACATGTGGAATTCACTGCCACAGGAGGTGGTGGCGGCCACAAGTATAGCCACCTTCAAGAGGGGTTTAGCTAAAAATATGGAGCAGAGGTCCATCAGTGGCTATTAGCCACAGTGTGTGTGTGTATATAACATTTTTTGCCACTGTGTGACACAGAGGGTTGGACTTGATGGGCCGTTGGCCTGATCCAACATGGCTTCTCTTATGTTCTTATGTTCTTAAAGTAACGGAATGACTTTCAATCTGGAAAAGAAAAAAGGAGTGCTCGTGTAGCTTTTTTTTTTCCCCCTTCAAAAATTTCTGGGTTTTCCAAAAAAAAAAAAAAAAACAGGGAAAAAACTGGGATTTTTTCCGAGCTTCAAAATTTCCAGAAATTTTACATCCCTAGCCTTGTGTGTTCTCCAGGAACCTTCGCCGGCCTGACTCCTGGAACCAGCACGCTAGTAAACCGACCTTTCCTCTTTATATTTTTGGCCCTGTAAGGGGTTTAAAAGATTTAAAGCCGAGAAGGCTTAATCTCACTGTGGATCTGATTGTACTTATTATAGAACAGCGGTAAGACGACAGACCTGTGTCAGCATCTCTGCTTTCTGGGTAGGCTGGAAATAGAAACTTGAAGTTCCTTGTTGTGCGCGCACAGCATTTCTAAAAGGGTCCCTGAAGGGCACGTTGCGGACAATACAAACTTTAGCATTCAATTCAGACATCAGGCCATGACGTAATTGGGGCCAGCAGGGGTTTTTTTTTTTTTTGTAGCAAGAACTCCTTTGCATATTAGGCCACACCCGTTTTATGTAGCCAGTCCTTCAAGAGCTTACAGGGCTCTTCTGACGGGGACTTACTGTAAGCCCTGGCGGCCAACATACCTGAAGGACTGCCTGGTGTCTTACAGACCTACAGTCCTCTTCCGAGGTTCTGTTTTTGGTGCCCTCGTCTTCGGAGACAAAGCGAGTGGGCAAACCAAGGGCAGGGACTTTTTGGTTGTGGCCTCAAAGTTCCGGAATTTTCTGGCCACGGAGAACCATCTGGCCCCTTGACACACACATGAAGCTGCCTTACAGGAAGCCTGTTGCAGTTGAACTTCAGATGACCAAGGCCAGTTGCTCTGGAGAAAATGCCCGCTTTGGAGGGGGCGCTCATAGAATCATAGAGTTGGAAGGGACTTCCAGGGTCACCTAGTCCAACCCCCTGCACAATGCAGGACACCCACAAATACCTCCACCCCACACACATACATCCACAATGATCCCTGCTCCATGCCCAGAAAATGGCAAAAACCTCCAGGATCTCTGGCCAAACTGATCTGGAGCAAAATTGCTGACTGACCCCCAACGTGGCAACCAGCATGTCCCTGGGTGCGTAAGAAAGGGCCACGAGAACTAAGCACTGATGTAACCCTTCCTGCCCTCCTTCTCATTATTTGCCTAATTCACAGGATCCACATTGCTGTCAGATGGCCATCTAGCCTCTGTTTAAAAACCTCCAAGGAAGGAGAACCCACCACCTCCTGAGGAAGCCTGTTCCACTGAGAAATCGCTCTAATAGCCAGGTAGTTCTTCCTAATGTTGAGTCGGAAACTCTTTTGATTTAATTTCAACCCATTGGTTCTGGTCCTGCTTCCCGGGGCCACAGAAAACAATTCCACACCATCCTCTACAGGACAGCCCTTCAAGGACTTGAAGATGGCGATCCTATCACCTCTCAGCCACCTCTCCAGGCTGAACAGGCCCAGCTCCTTCAACCTTTAATAGAATCCTAGAGTTAGAAGGGACCTCCAGGGTCATCTAGTCCAACCCCCTGCACAAGGCAGGAAACTCACGAACACCTCCCCCTAAATTCGCAGGATCCTCATTGCTTTCAGATGGCCATCTAGCCTCTGTTGAAAAACCTCCAAGGAAGGAGAGCCCACCACCTCCCGAGGAAGCCTGTTGTACTGAGGAATCAGGGGGTTCTTCCTAATGTTGAGTCAGAAACTCCTTTGATTGGTTCTGGTCCTACCTTCTAGGGCCACAGAAAACAATTCCACACCATCCTCTATAGGACAGCCCTTCAAGTACTTGAAGATGGCGATCCTATCACCTCTCAGTCGTCTCCTCTCCAAGCTAAACATAACCAGCTCCTTCAACCTTTCCTCACAGGACTTGGGGCATTATTCCAGGACTGCCAGATCCTTCAGGCCACCGATGGGGAATGTGTTGCGGGGGGGGGGGGGGGGCGGAGAGCAGATTAGGTTGGGAAAATTCAGGAGATTTGAGGGTGGAGCCAGGCGAGGAAAGGGACATCAGTGGGGTAAAATGCCATAGAGTCCACCCTCCAGAGCACCCATACTCTCCAGGAGAACCAATCTCTGTAGTCTGGGGAAGTACTGTCATTCTGGGGGATTCCTAGGTCACACCTAGAGGCTGGCATTCCTACATTGTACCTTTCTGAGGTCTTTCCCCAAGACTTCCCCAGACTCCACCCCCCAAAAAAAATTTTTTAGGTATTTCCTGATGCAGAGGTAGCAAATCTAGAAGGGCGGGACAGAAGAAGAAGATGATGATTATATTTGATTTATATCCCGCCCTATATTCCGAATGTCAGAGTCTCAGATCGGCTTACAAGGTGGCTCAGTGGTAGAGCATCTGCTCGGTAAGCAGAAGGTCCCAGGTTCAGTCCCCGGCATCTCCAACTAAAAAGAGTCCAGGAAAGTAGGCGTGAAAAACCTCCGCTTGAGACCCTGGAGAGCAGGGGAGGGAGGGTGGCTCAGTGGTAGAGCATCTGCTCGATAAGCAGAAGGTCCCATGTTTAATCCCCAGCATCTCCAACTTAAAAGGGTCCATGCAAGTAGGCATGAAAAATCTCAGCCTGAGACCCTGGAGAGCAGGGGAGGGATGGTGGCTCGGTGGTAGAGCATCTGCTTAGTAAGCAGAAGGTCCTAGGTTCAGTCCCCGGCATCTCCAACTAAAAAGGGTCCAGGCGAGTAGGTGTGAAAAACCTCTGCTTGAGACCCTAGAGAGCCGCTGCCAGTCTGAGTAGACAGTACTGACTTTGATGGACCAAGAGTCTGGTTCAGTATAAGGCAGCTTCAAATGTTCATATACCTTCCCCCAAACACACAACAAAACCCTGTGAGGTAGGTGGAGTTGAGAGAGCTCTCCCAGAAGCTGCCCTTTCAAGGACAACTTCTGCTATAGCTATGGCTGACCCAAGGCCATCCCAGCTGCTGCAAGCGGAGGAGTGGGGAATCAAACCCGGTCCTCCCAGATAAAAGTCTGCACACTTCACCGCTACACCAAACTGGTTGAGTCCACCTTCCCAAAGCAGCCGTTTTCTCCAGGGGGTGTGGAGCGCCCTCATCTGGATATCAGCTGTAATTCAGAGAGATCCCTCTGCCCAACCAAGAACTTCACACCCCTACCGGGTGGGCTGAATTGACCTACCTTGCCATGCACTTGCCCTTTTAAGCCTCGAGTATGGTACGAGGTTACCGTCTGCAAGTTATAGCAGAGCGCAGAATACTGCCTCTCTTCCAGCTCTTGGCACAGGTCCACCGCTTCCCCGCACTGTAAGCAGGGGAACGCAGATCTCTTCCGCCTTGCTTTTGAAATTGCTCTATTCCCAGTGGACCTCTTATTACGCGCTAAGTTTACAAAGCAAAACCCTCTGCTCGGGGTCTCTTCTTCTTACATTGCGCTTGATCAAGGTTGCGTGACTGTATGGAGGCATCCCTGCTTAAGTGCTTAAAATGTATCTTTTGTGATCCACCCCCGGGGCAAGAGTATTTGCAGACAACAGGGGCCAACCGTTCTCCCGGTTGAGATCGATGGCGCGGTCTCATTTGTAATACTGTGTGCAATTCTGGTCGCCGCACCTCAAAAAGGATATTATAGCATTGGGAAAAGTCCAGAAAAGGGCAACTGCAATGATTAAAGGGCTGGAACACTTTCCCTATGAAGGAAGGTTGAAACGCTTGGGGCTTTTGAGCTTGGAGAAACGACAGCAGGGTGAAGAAGAAGAAGAAGATTTTGGATTTATATCCCGCCCTATACTCAGAGTCTCAGAGCGGTCACAATCTCCTCTACCTTCCACCCCCACAACAAACACCCTGTGAGGTAGGTGGGGCTAAGAGTGCTTTTACGGCAGCTGCCCTTTCAAGGACAGCTTCCATGAAAGCTCTGGCTGACCCAAGGCCATCTCAGCAGGTGCAAGTGAAGGAGTGGGGAATCAAACCCGGTTCTCCCAGATAAGAGTCCACGCACTTAACTACTACACCAAACATGACAGAGGTTTACAAGATTATGCATGGGATGGAGAAAGCAGAGAAAGAAGTCTTTTTCTCACAATACAAGAACTCGTGGGCATTCCATGAAATTGCTGGACAGTCAGGTTAAAACGGATAAAAGGAAGTCCTCCACCCAAAGGGTGATTAACACGTGGAATTCACTGCCACAGGAGGTGGTGACAGCAACAAGCATAGCCAGCTTCAAGCGGAGTTAGATAAAAATATGGAGCAGAGGTCCATCAGTGGCTATTAGCCACAGTATGTGTGTGTGTGTGTGTATTTTGGCCACTGTGTGAAACAGAGTGTTGAACTGAATGGGCCATTGGCATGATCAAACAGGGCTCCTCTTATGTTCTTATGTGACACAGAGTGTTGGACTGGATGGGCCGTTGGCCTGATCCAACAGGGCTTCTCTTATGTCCTTATGTGACTCAGAGTGTTGGACTGGATGGGCCATTGGCCTGATCCAACATGGCTTCTCTTATGTTCTTATGTGACACAGAGTGTTAGACTGGATGGGCCATTGGCCTGATCCAACAGGGCTCCTCTTATGTTCTTATGTGACACAGAGTGTTGGACTGGATGGGCCGTTGGCCTGATCCAACAGGGCTTCTCTTATGTCCTTATGTGACTCAGAGTGTTGGACTGGAGGGGCCATTGGCCTGATCCAACATGGCTTCTCTTATGTTCTTATGTGACTCAGAGTGTTGGACTGGAGGGGCCATTGGCCTGATCCAACATGGCTTCTCTTATGTTCTTCTGTGACACAGCGTGTTGGACTGGATGGGCCACTGGCCTGATCCAACATGGCTTCTCTTATGTTCTTCTGTGACACAGAGTGTTGGACTGGATGGGCCATTGGCCTGATCCAACATGGCTTCTCTTATGTTCTTATGTGACACAGTGTTGGACTGGATGGGCCATTGGCCTGATCCAACAGGGCTTCTCTTATGTTCTTAAGGACCACAAAGTGTTGGACTGGATGGGCCATTGGCCTGATCCAATAGGGCTTCTCTTATGTTCTTCTGTGACACAGAGTGTTGATCTGAATGGGCCATTGGCCTGATCCAACATGGCTTCTGTTATGTTCACCAAGGTTAATTTGCAGAGTGGATGTGAGACCCCTATGGCTGCTGGGCAGGGGAATCCTTCGGCCCTCATGGATCTGTACAACTCGTGCTAAAGTTGCCAAAGTGGTTCTAGTTCAGGGGCCCAGGCTCAGGGCAACAAGTTGCAATCTCAGCACCGTCCCCCTCTCCCCTCAAAACCCGGGGGGGGGGATCCCCCGTCCCCACTTGGGGATTGGCAACCCTAGCCGAAGCAGGGCTGCATTGTCCTCTTTGGGAGAAAAGTGATGTCATGTGCCGTCCTTCGTATATGCGCATTTCCACTCCGTCCTCTGTGGCAGGCAGGGAGGGAGAATCTTTCACTCTTCATTTCCACGAGTGACACTCTTTGCCTCTTGCCGCCGCTTTGGAATGACACTAATGCGCCGTATCGCGCTCCGGAGACAGGCTCGAAATCGATGGAGGGCTCCCCTCAAAGACGGTTTTTAAATTCATTTTGAATGCTTGGTCTGGCGCGGCGGTCACCTGTGGAGAAGCAGGTGCGTTCTCACCGAGAGTGAAAAACTCTCCTATCAAGGGAGGAGGTAGCACATGTCACGTGACAGGGTTGTTGTTGTGGGGGGGGGGGAGGCAGACTCAAGCATGTGGTAAAGAAAAGGAATTCACTGTGCTTTTGATTGACCCTGAGGAGAATTATTTACCAGCCTTGCTCCCTCCTCCCTCCCTCCCATCCTTCCACCCTTCCCCCTCCCATCCTTACTTCCACCCTTCCTTCCACCCTCCCTCCCTTCCTTCCTCCCTCCCTCCCTTCCTTCCACCCTCCCCCCTCCCATCCTTACTTCCACCCTTTCTTCCACCCTCCTTCCCTTCCTTCCTCCCTCCCTTCCTTCCACCCACCCTCCCTTCCTTCCTTCCTTCCTTCCTTCCTTCCTTCCTTCCTTCCTTCCTTCCTTCCTTCCTTCCTTCCTTCCTTCCTTCCTCCCTCCCTTTCTCCCTCCCTTCCTTCCACCCTCCCTCCCTCCTTCCCTCCCACTTTTCCTTCCTTCCTCCCTACCTCCCTCCCTTCCACCCTCCCTTTCTTCCACCCTCTCTCCCTTCCTTCCACCCTCCCTCTCTTCCTTCCTCCCCATCTTCCTTCCTTTCTTCCTTCCTTCTTCCCCATCTCCCTCCCTCCCTTCCTTCCACCCACCCTCCCTCCCTCGCTCCTTTCTTCCTTCCTTCTTTCCTTCTCTCAAACATGTGATGATTATTCTGTGTGGCTCTTAGTTAAGGAAGTTTGGCCACCCCCGCCATATAGGAGCAGAGAGGATGGGAGTTTCCATACGATCTCTGCTGGCTGCATTTGGGAGGAGCTCGGGGGAGTCAGTGGAATACTGGGCTTGTTCAGCAATGAACCATCTCATTTATTTGCACTTTGGTGTGTCCCTCATACAACTGAACCCTAATTTCCGACGTGGTCCCAGCTGCTTCCCCCAAATCTCCAGGAATTTCCCAACCCAAACTTGGCACCCTAAACTGCGCCCAACACGTGGCTGAAGAGCTCTTGCTTTATATTATATCCATCTGTATCTCTGACGTCTCCAACGTTGAACTACAACAGGTGTATTTAAGATGTGTAAGACGGAGACCAAAAGGGAAGGGGCATGGAGGGGGCGGCTACCAGTGATGGTGTGACATCACTTCCAGGTTTTCCTTGGAAGTGATGTCACACTTCTCTAGGCATTCCCGTTTTTATGGTAAAACGATAGAGTCCCTGGAGATTCCTAGAGAGGACTTACGTCACTTCCAGGTTTTCTGAATGGCTGTGCTTTTTCCTAGGGGCCTGGCATCCCCAAAGATGTACCTAAGTCTGCGTCCTGTGATACAGAGTAGGCCCCTCCTGGGCATATCGGCTGCTAACAGACTGCCACTTTGGGCTGTCTCAGAGATGCCTCTGAAATCAACCCCAAAAATCCCTCCACGTCTGCCACCCGTCCTCGTCCCGTCCTCACCCCGTCCTCCAGCCTTCGCAGTGTGGCTGGAAAATATTGCCACTTCCAAAATGGTGGCCGATTTTCGAGCCGCACGGCAGTCACCTCCTTGACGTCTGGAAGCGGAAGGGCGCGAGCGAGGAACCTTGGCGGTGTGAAACCGCCCAGCTGCTCCAAGTCATATCTGGTTTTCTTAAAATTAAAACTGTTCAGTCCACATGAGCGCATGCATGCACGAGGGCACTTAAGTGTGTGCGTGCGTACTTCTGCACGCACATGCGCGTGACTACTGAAAATGTATGAGGACAGGGATGGTGCGCAATGGCTGTCTGAACGCGTCCATGTCGATCCATGGATGGGATGGGGACATCTTGCAGGGGAACCTGTGTGGACTTCAGGACAGCTCTTTTTGAGCCGTCCGGATTTGGGACGCCTCCCATCCAACCCAAAATGTCCGTCTGTTATCAGCCATCGTGTCTCAAACTCTCCCTCCAAAGTCTTGCTTTTGACATCAAATTCCATCCGCTGATAAAAAAAAAAGAAGAATTGCAGATTTATGCCCCGTCCTTCTCTCTGAATCAGAGTCTCAAAGCAGCTCACAATCGCCTTTATCTTCTCCCCCCTCAACAGACACCCTGTGAGGTGGGTGGGGCTGGAGAGCCAGTTTGGTGTAGTGGTTAAGTGTGCGGACTCTTATCTGGGAGAACCGGGTTTGATTCCCCACTTCTCCACTTGCAGCTGCTGGAATGGCCTTGGGTCAGCCATAGCTCTGGCAGAGGTTGTCCTTGAAAGGGCAGCTGCTGTGAGAGCTCTCTCAGCCCCACCCACCTCACAGGGTGTCTGTTGTGAGGGGAGAAGATATAGGAGATTGTAAGCCGCTCTGAGTCTCTGATTCAGGGAGAAGGGCAGGGTATAAATCTGCAATTCTTCTTCTTCTTCTTCTCACAGCAGCTGCCCTTTCAAGGACAACCTCTGCCAGAGCTCTGGCTGACCCAAGGCCATTCCAGCAGCTGCAAGTGGAGTGGGGAATCAAACCCGCTTCTCCCAGATAAGAGTCCGCGCACTTCACCACTACACCAGACTGAATCAGAGTCTCAGAGCGGCTTACAGCCTCCTAAACCTTCTCCCCCCACAACAGATACCCTGTGAGGTGGGTGGGGCTGAGAGGGCTTTCACAGCAGCTGCCCTTTCAAGGACAACTCTGCCAGAGCTCTGGCTGACCCAAGGCCATCTCAGCAGGTGCAAGTGGAGGAGAGGGGAATCAAACCCAGTTCTTCCAGATAAGAGTCCGCGCACTTCACCACTACACCAGACTGAATCAGAGTCTCAGAGCGGCTTACAATCTCCTAAACCTTCTCCCCCCCACAACAGACACCCTGTGTGGTGGGTGGGGCTGAGAGAGCTCTGACAGAAACTGCCATTTCAAGGACAACCTCTGCCAGAGCTACGGTTCACCCAAGGCCATTCCAGCAGGTGCAAGCGGAGGAGTGGGGAATCAAACCTGGTTCTCCCGGATAAGAGTCCACACACTTCACCACTACACCAAACGAGCTCTGTAACAGTTGCCTCAGGAGCCGTTGGGTTCTGGCTGCCCCGTAGGCACAGCACGTGCCGCATCTTGCCCCCTCCCTCGCAGTCGCCTCCCCTGAGCAGCAAACAGATGGAGTGGAGGAAGCTGGGAAAGGGTTAGCGTGCTCCGAAAAGCGTCACATGCTGTACACTTTGCCTAGCCTACACGCTTGTGCCGCCTGGAGCGACTTGAGACGTGCGGGATCCGTCTCTCGGGGAGGATGTCCTGCAAACATATTGAGAATTGGGGCGGGAGAGAAAGAGGGAATGTCGTTCAGACTGCCGAGTCCAGATTTTCACCCCCTCCTTTCTGGCTCTGTTGGGGATCACAGTGGACCCCCTGAGGAGGGGGGGAGGGGGTTGGCAAACACAATTAAATCGCTTTCTGCCGTCACAGGCGTGATGGAGATGGGACAACCTGCCGCCCAGGTGAACTTCTGTAGGCAAAACGTGAAAATGTGGGCTGGGTGTCTTGTTATTGCTAAACTCCATGTTCTCTTGAACCAGTTGGGTGTAGTGGTTAAGTTTGCGGACTCTTCTCTGGGAGAACCGGCTTTGATTCCCCACTCCTCCACTTGCACCTGCTGGAATGGCCTTGGGTCAGCCAGAGCTCTCCCAAGAGTTGTCCTTGAAAGGGCAGCTGCTGGGAGAGTCCTCTCAGCCCCACCCACCTCACAGGGTGTCTGTTGTGGGGGAGGAAGGTAAAGGAGATTGTGAGCCATTCTGAGACTCTTCGGAGTGGAGGGCGGGATATAAATCCAATATCTTCATCTACCTCACAGGGTGTCTGTTGTGGGGGAGGAAGGGAAAGGAGATTGTGACCACTCTGAGACTCTTCGGAGTGGAGGGCGGGATATGAATCCAATACCTTCATCTACCTCACAGGGTGTCTGTTGTGGGGGAGGAAGTTAAAGGAGATTGTGAGCCGCTCTGAGACTCTTCGGAGTGGAGGGCGGGATATAAATCCAATATCTTCATCTACCTCACAGGGTGTCTGTTGTGGGGGGGGGGGAAGGGAAAGGAGATTGTGAGCCACTCTGAGACTCTTTGGAGTGGAGGGTGGGATATAAATCCAATATCTTCTTCTTCTTCTTCTTCTTGAATGCTGGGAAGAAGAAGAAGATTGCAGATTTATACCCTGCCCTTCTCTCTGAATCAGAAACTCAGAGCGGTTTACAATCTCCTATATCAAGGATGGCCAACGGTAGCTCTTCAGATGTTTTTTTGCCTACAACTCCCATCAGTCCCAGCCATTGGCCATGCTGTCTGGGGCTGATGGGAGTTGTAAACAAAAAACATTCTGGAGAGCTACCGTTGGCCACCTCTGTCCTATATCTTCTCCCCCCACAACAGACAACCTGTGAGGTGGGTGGAGCTAAGAGGGCTCTCACAGCAGCTGCCGTTTCAAGGATTCCTGCGATAGCTGTGGCTGACCCATGGCCATTGCAGCAGGTGCAAGTGGAGGAGTGGGAATCAAACCCGGTTCTCCCAGATAAATGTCCACGCACTTAACCATTACTGCAAACTGGCTCTGTAAGGCCTGTAAGATCTTGGAGGATTGGATACATTAGAAGAAGATGACATTGGATTTATATCCCACCCTCCACTCCGAAGAGTCTCAGAGCAGATCACAATCTCCTTTATCTTCCTCCCCCACAACAGACACCCTGTGAGGTGGGTGGGGCTGAGAGGGCTCTCACAGCAGCTGCCCTTTCAAGGACAACCTCTGCCAGAACTATGGCTGACCCAAGGCCATTCTAGCAGGTGCAAGTGGAGGAGTGGGGGAGTCAAACCCGGTTCTCCCAGATAAGTGTCCACGCACTTCACCACTACCCCAAACTGTCTCTGGAAGTGGGGGCGAGAGCGCTTTTTGGAATCTCCAATTGGATCAAAGCACCTGTTCTCACTCAGATGGATATAGCAGCAGCTTTGACGTGTGAGTTCAAATTAATTTGGATTTCTCTTTTTTTGGCGCACGTGCTTCGTACAAAGCGCATCAAAATTCCAAATATACGGGCGCTGAATTACCTGGATTTGGAAATAATTAGTGAGTGGCCCACTTGTCCAATCAAGCAACGGGCCCCGCCGCATAATAAAGGGAAGCGCTTGCAGATTTGATAAATGATGAGCGTAAATTAAGCTTAAAAAAAAGGGCCGAACGCCAAATTTCAAATTCATGCATTCTGAATGCGCAAAATTAAATCAGCTTGCCCGTTTCCAGCTTTGAAATGTGTGCACGGGAAGACAATTTGGAGTTCACACCTTTTCAAAAAGCCGTTATGCGTTTGAAGTTCTGAATATGCATACTTTTTTTTTTAATTTTTTGCTACTTCGGAGGTTGGTTTTAACGCTTTTATAAGCCTCGGCGTTTGAGGGATCCTGGAGGGGTGATACTGGATTGGATTCATAAGAGGATTTCCTCCCCAAACTGGCACGACTTCAGCTGGAAACTCTGATCTTTCTCCAAACAGAAATTGCCGGACTCGTGTTGTGCTGAGATCAATGAATCGTTCCTGAATTAAGACGTTCTGGGAATTAAGAAGTTACGACTGCACAGCGTAGGGCTGCTGATTCTGGGTTGGGAAATACCAGGATAGAGGGTTGCCATCCTCCAGGTGAGGCCTGGAGATCTCCCGCTTTTACAACTGATCTCCAGCTTTAGGGTTGCCAAGTCCAATTCAAGAAATATCTGGGTTCTTTGGGGGTGGAGCCAGGAGATGAGGGGGTAGAGCCAAGATCAAGGTTGTGATGAGCATAATTGAACTCCATAACAAATGAGTTCGGGCCGTCACATTTAAAGGGACCGCACACCTTTAAAATGCCTTCCCTCCATTGGAAATAATGAAAGATAGGGGCACCTTTTGGGGGGCTCCTAGAATTGGACCCTCTGGTCCAATCTTTTTGAAATTTGGAGGGTGTTTTGGAGGGAAGTAGTGGATGATATGCTGAAACTTTGGTGCCTCTATCTCAAAACACAGCCCCCCCAGAGCCCTAGATATCTGCAGATCGGTTCACCACTATATGGGAATCGGTCTCCATAAGGAATAATGGAGTACCAAACCAGGGGATCCCCTGCCCCCACCTGGGGATTGGCAACCAACAAAGAGCATCGCGGTTAATGGAGCGGGACATACCATACTGAATGGAAATGACTGTAAGCATCAGTGTTTGAAACATACTGAATAACCTTGGAAGCTCGTCGAAGCAATCGCGAAACGTGGAACAAGTACAGCCACGTCGCATTTCATTCTTTGTGCCTTGCTGTACAGAAGAAATCAGGGACGTTAGTCTCCGTAGAAAGCTTTACCTGTGGAATTACCGCCTGCACCCACCTTCCAAAGAATTTTGGACGTTGCCTTCCTTCGAAGTGACTTTGGGCGAGAGGTTGATGTTCCTTATGCGCGTCTTTCTATGAAATGACATTGCTCAATATGGAATATGAATGTTATATGGCAAGGGTGGCCAACGGTAGCTCTCCAGATTTTTTGTTTTGCCTACAACTCCCATCAGCCCCAACCATTGGGCATGCTGGCTGGGGCTGATGGGAGTTGTAGGCAGAAAACATCTGGAGAGCTACTGTTGGCCACCCCTGTTATATGGTGTTTAGTAAATCAAAGTTTATATAATTTCCAAGGCTGGTTTAGCTGGAGGTTTGTTAACCTGCTTGTCGTGCTCCACCTGCGGATCGGCAACCCTAGCTGGCAGAGATCAGCTCCCCGGGAGAAATGACGTGTGAACATATGAAGCTGGCTTATATTGAATCAGACCCTTGGTCCATCAAAGTCAGTATTGTCTTCTCAGACTGGCAGCGGCTCTCCAGGGTCTCAAGCTGAGGTTTTTCACACCTATTTGCCTGGACCCTTTTTTGGAGATGCCAGGGATTGAACCTGGGACCTTCTGCTTACCAAACAGATGCTCTACCACTGAGCCACTATCGCTCCCCTTAGACATATGAAATATATATGAACATCTGAAGCTATCTTCTACTGAATCAGACCCTCGGTCCATCAAAGTCAGTATTGTCTACTCAGACTGGCAGCGGCTCTCCAGGGTCTCAAGCGGAGGTTTTTCACACCTACTTGCCTGGACCCTTTTTAGTTGGAGATGCCGGGGATTGAACCTGGGACCTTCTGCTTACCAAACAGATGTTCTACCACTGAGCCACCGTCCCTCCCCTGCTCTCCAGGGTCTCAAGCTGAGATTTTTCACGCCTACTTGCCTGGACCCTTTTCAGTTGGAGATGCCAGGGATTGAACCTGGGACCTTCTGCTTACCAAGCAGATGCTCTACCACTGAGCCACCGTCCTTCAAAATGACCACTGTGAAGGGTGGACTCTGTGGCCTTGTATCCTGCTGAGGCCCCTCCCGAAACTCTGCCCTTTCCTGGATCCACCCCCAAAGTCTCCAGGTGTTTTCCAACACAGACCTGGTAAGCCTACCGGGAGATTTGGGGGGAGGGCTGGGGAGGGACCTCAGCAAAGTCCGCCCTCGAAAGCTGCCATATTCCCCCCCCCCCAGGGAACTGATCCGTGTAGTCTGGAGATCAATTGTGATAGCGGGAGATCTCCAGGTGCTACCTTTAGGCTGGCAACCATAGAATCGTAGAATCCTAGAGTTGGAAGGGACTTCCAGGGTCATCTAGTCCAGGGTCATCTAGTCCAACCCCCTGCACAATGCAGGAAACTCACAAACACCTCCCCCTAAATTCACAGGATCTTGAACATATGAAGCTGCCTTATACTGAATCAGACCCTGGGTCCATCAAAGTCAATATTGTCTACTCAAACTGGCAGCGGCTCTCCAGGGTCTCAAGCTGAGGTTTTTCATGCCTACTTGCCTGGACCCTTTTTCAGTTGGAGATGCCGGGGATTGAACCTGGAACCTTCTGCTCACCAAGGAGATGCTCTACCACTGAGCCACCATCCCTCCTCTTCATTGCTGTCAGATGGCCGTCTAGGCTCTCTTTAAAAACCTCCAAGGAAGGAGAGCCCACCACCTCCCGAGGAAGCATGTTCCACTGAGGAATCGCTCTAACGGTCAGGAAGTTCTTCCTAATGTTGCGGCCCGCCGGGTTATGGCAAAATCAGACCAGAAGTGACGTTCGACCTAAACTCGCGTTAGCAACGCACACTTCCGGCACTGGGCTGAGGCGGCAGAGACAGAGTGTGAGGTGATACCGAAGTGAGGTGAGTTCCCAGGCCGGGGTGTGTGGTGTGGGGAAGGGAGAGAGATGCAGAAGACGGAGAACTGACAGCCCGCGGCCTTGTACAGTAACTGCAGTCCGGCCCTCCAACAGTCTGAGGGACAGTGAACTGGCCTCCTATTTAAAAAGTTTGGGGACCCCTGCTCTATAGGATAGCCCTTCAAGGACTTGAAGATGGTGATCCTATCACCTTTCCAGGCTAAACATCCCCAGCTCCTTCAACCTTTCCTCATAAAACTTGGTCTCCAGGCCCCTCACCATCTTCGTCGCCCTCCTCTGGACCCCTTCCAGCTTGTCTATATCCTTCTTAAAATGTGGTGCCCAAAACTGAACACAAGACTCCAGGTGATGGCTTTTTTTACAAAATTTGGCCACAGTGATGAGCAAGCTGCATGCCTTGAGCTCTTCTGTTGGCGCCAGCGAGTTGAAATTCAATGTTCTGCTGGACTAGCTGGCGTTGACTTTGGCAGGAGCTGAGGGAAGGTCTTGATCCTGGTATCGTTGGAAACGCCGCAAATACGGGGTAGGGATGGGGTGGGAATTATCCACCGCTTTACCCTTCAAACGAAGCACCTGAGCTAACAACTTGCCTTGCAACAACAGCAAGCCTTTATTGGCATAAAACAGATTTAGCGGTAAAATAGCAATATAAATAATATAAAACTCTAGATTATAGAGTACGTATTTATTTATTTATTTTTATTTATTTATTCGGGATTTATATCCCGCCCTTCCCACAAGCGGCTCAGGGCGGCTTCCAACAATTAATCAAGCATAAAATTTAAACAATTTAAGTATAAAACAATTAGATACTTAAACATTTAAAACCTTAAAAACCAGTAACATTGCAATTTGATAAAAACAATTAAACCTTAAAACCCAGTAACATTACATTTCATATAAACAGATGGCTAGCCAGTTACATCAAGTTTTCATCCCAGCTAGGTGTAAGCCAGCCGGAAAAGGGTCGTCTTACAGGCCCTGCGGAACTGAACCAGGTCCCGCAGGGCCCTCACCTCTTCCGGCAGCTGATTCCACCATGTGGGAGCCATAACGGAGAAAGCCCTTTCTCTGGTGACTTTCAAGCGGGCTTCTTTTGGCCCGGGGATAGAGAGGAGATTTTGTGTTCCTGACCTCAGTGCTCTCTGGGGAACATGTGGGGAGAGACGGTCCTTCAGGTAGGCAGGTCCCAGGCCATATAGGGCTTTAAAGGTAATAACCAGCACCTTGTACGGGACTCGGTACATCACTGGAAGCCAGTGCAGAGTCCGAAGACCCGGCCGAATGTGTCCCCACTTTGGGAGACCTAGTAACAGCCGGGCCGCGGCATTCTGCACCAGCTGCAATTTCCGAGTCCGGGACAGGGGCAGCCCCATTTAGAGGGCATTGCAGTAGTCCAACCTCGAGGTGACCGTAGCATGGATCACTGTTGCTAGGTCGTCACGCTCCAGGAAGGGGGCCAGCTGCCTTGCCCACCTAAGATGAAAAAATGCGGACTTGGCAGCGGCTGCTATCTGAGCCTCCATCTTTAAAGAAGGCTCCAACAGCACCCCCAAGCTCCCGACTCTGTCCGCCGCCGTCAGCGGCGCACCGTCAAAAGCTGGCAGGGGGATCCCCCCCCCCGGGCCGCGGCGACCCAAGCAAAGGACCTCTGTCTTCGTAGGATTTAGCTTATATACATAAAATATATATGAGTCGAGTTTAACCAAATTAAATAATTAAAACAAATAAAATGTGGTCACTCCTGAACCATTCTCTGTCGTATTTCCATGGCCTGTTGAAGAAATCTAGCCACCCTTAAAGTTACCTCAGAGCTGCGGGGCTCACGCGCTTGAGCCCCCAGACCCCACAAAGCCTGAAGACAGAAATATGGGTGGATCATGCATTTGGCATATCGGCCTGAGCCGCCCACGTTGTGTCTGAAAGGCTAACAGACATCTTACACTCGTATTCTTGCTTCCTTTTGCCGACACAAGAACACAGGATTCTTACACCCGTGTTCAAACTATATTTTTGCGGTCCTCGGATAAATCTATTCCTGATAACTGCTGAGCTGGTGTTAGTTCCTCTAGACTATGAAAACATGACGTCATGGACAGATGACTTCCTGTTAGGGCTTTTGTCTGTTCGATGCTCTAAGCTGTGTTTATTCTTGGCGCAATGGATGCAGCGATAAATCAACCCTTGCTCAAAGAAGCGAGGCCGACGCATTCTCTCCCGAACACGTGTCGAGAGTCTTCATTCCTACGTGAGCAAGTGTCGTTTAAAAGTTTGTGGACTTTGTAAAGGCAAAACTGCTCTCGGTCACTGTGATACTTTGTCCCACCGAATTTCCAAATAACTTGTCTTGCTAAACCTACAGCGCATCGCAGCCGACAGCATTTGCTGCCTGAGAAAGAGGGAAGGTTTTTTCTAAAGAGAGTTCCTCTCTGCTCCGAGAAGTAATTTTCATAAGCGATTTCAGCTGCCGGTTGCAGAGCCAAAACTGACAGACGCTTGCCCCACCCTTTTGAAACGTAACCAGCACTGATCTCTTTTGCTGAGAAAGATACAAGACAGGCCTGTAGCTAAAGTGAGGCCCAGGAGGGGCCAGGCCACTTCGTTCAACCCCCCTGCCATCTGTAGGGCCCCTCCGTTTAGGGTTGCCAATCCCCAGGTGGGGGCAGGGGATCCCCCGGTTTGGAGGCCCTCATAGAATCCTAGAGTTGGAAGGGACCTCCAGGGTTATCTAGTCCAACCCCCTGCACAATGCAGGAAACTCACGAAGATCTCCCCCTAAATTCACCGGATTCTCATTCCTGTCAGATGGCCGTCTAGCCTCTGCTGAAAAAACCTCCAAGGAAGGAGAGCCCACCACCTCCCAAGGAGGAAGCCTGTTCCACTAAGGAATCGCGCTAATGGTTGGGAAGTTTTCCTCCCCAATTGCTAGAGTGTCCAGGGAAACCATAGAGTCTGTCGGAGCATTTCTCTCAGAGCTCTTTCAGCCACACTCACCTCACTGGGTGTCTGTTGTGGGGAGGGGAAGGGAAAGGAGATTGTGAGCCGCTCTGAGACTCTGAGTGAAGGGCAGGGTATAAACCAAATCTCCTCCTCCAATCTCCCACAGTGGCTATTAGCCACAGGGTATTGATGGAACTCTCTGGGCGTTTTCGCACTGACCTTAATCGGCAGCGACGTCCCTCTTCACCGCGCAGGATCTGCGCAGATTTCGCACCAATTGCTGCGGAGCACCCGGAAGAGCCGCAAAGTCCCACGGCTTTTGCGGCGAAAATGGAAACAGCCAGTTTCCATTTGCGCCGCAAAAACCGCAGGACTTTGCAGCTCTTCCGGGTGCTCCGCAGCAATTGGTGCGAAATCCGCGCAGATCCTGCGCGGTGAAGAGGGACGTCGCTGCCGATTAAGGTCAGTGCGAAAACGCCCTCTGTCTAGGGGAGGGATGCTCTGTATTCTTGGTGCTTGGAGGGGCCACAATGGGAGGGCTTCTAGTGTCCTGGCTCCAACTGGTGGACCTCCTGATGGCAACTGGTTTTTTTGGCCACTGTGACACAGAGTGTTGCACTGGATGGGCCATTGGCCTGATCCAACATGGCTTCTCTTATGTTCTTATGTCTGGGGCAAGTGACGCTCTGTATTCTCGGTGCTTGGGAGGGGCAACAGTGTGAGGGCTTCTAGTGTCCTGGCCCCACTGATGGACCTCCTGATGGCACCTGGGTTTTTTTGGCCACTGTGTGACACAGAGTGTTGGACTGGAGGGGCCATTGACCTGATCCAACAGGGCTTCTCTTAAGTTCTTATGTCTGGGGCAGTGATGCTCTGTATTCCTAGTGCTTGTGGGGGGCACAGTGGGAGGGCTTATAGTGTCCTGGCCCCACTAATGGACCTCCTGATGGCACTTGGGCTTTTTGGCCATTGTGTGACACAGAGTGTTTTAAGGTTTTAAATGTTTTGACTATTTTAACTGCTTATATATTTAAATGTTAATTCAAATTTTGTTTTATTATCTGTTGTGAGCCGCCCTGAGCCATCTTTGTGGGAAGGGCGGGATATAAATAATAAATTAATTAATAAAAAAAAAATGAATGGACCACTGGCCTAATCCAACAGGGCTTCTCTTATGTTCTTATGTCTGGGGCAGTGATGCTCTGTATTCTTGGTGCTTGGGGGTGGGGGCACAGCGGGAGGGCTTCTAGTGTCCTGGCCCCACTGGGGGACCTCCTGATGTCACCTGGGTTTTGGCCACTGTGTGCCACAGAGTGTTGGACTGGATGGCCCATTGGCCTGATCCAACATGGTTTCTCTTACGTTCTCCTCCTCCTCCCCCCAAACTCTACCCTCTTTGGGCTCTGCCTGAAATCTCCAGCAATCTCCCACCCTGGAGTTGGCAGCCCTACCTGCCCTGAATGCCTCTGAGGAAGGATAGGATTTAGAAATGCGAAGAGGAAAATGGGTGGGGAGGTGTATGGTGGACATCAAGAGAAATCAGATGCTGGGCGCATTCACTTGCTCACCTACTCGCTCATCTTCTAACGTTGTATATGCCAGCGGTGGCCAAACAGCAGCTTGGGACCCACATGTGGCTCTTCCACACATATTGTGTGGCTCTCAAAGCCCCCACCAACCTACTAGCTTGGAGAAGGCATTTCTCTCTTTAAATCACTTCTCCAAGCTAAGCCAGCTGGCGACTTGGAGTATGCATTTGAAATTAAAGTTGCTTTCTTGCTACCTTCCCCTCCCTCACCACCTTCCTTCCTTCCTTCCTTCCTTCCTTCCTTCCTTCCTTCCTTCCTTCCTTCCTTCCTTCCTTCCTTCCTTCCTTCCTTCCTTCCTTCCTTCCTTCCTTCCTTCCTCCCTCCCTTCCTCCCTGAGAGGGAGAGCCAGTTTGGTGTAGTGGTTAAGTGTGCAGACTCTTATCTGGGAGAACCAGGTTTGATTCCCCACTCCTCCACTTGCACCTGCTGGAATGGCCTTGGGTCAGCCAGAGCTCTGGCAGAGGTTGTCCTTGAAAGGGCAGCTGCTGTGAGAGCCCTCTCCAGCCCCACCCACCTCACAGGGAGTCTGTTGTGGGGGAGGAAGGCAAAGGAGATTGTGAGCTGCTCTGAGACTCTTTGGAGTGGAGGGTGGGATATATATCCAATATCTTCATCTACCTCACAGGGTGTCTGTTGTGGGGGAGGAAGGGAAAGGAGATTGTAAGCCGCTCTGAGACTCTTCGGAGTGGAGGGCGGGATATAAATCCAATATCTTCTTCATCTTCTTCTTCCCTCCCTCCCTCCATCTTGAAGCTATCAAACATCTTATGTTTATTCTATATTGTTCTTACATTAAGCAAGTTTGGCCACCCCTGGTATATACCATTAAAGCCAACAATGCCCTTTGGTTTATACAAACAGGTCAAACCCTACACTAAAGGATAAATGGACATAAAACTGGGATCAAGAATCACAAAACTGAGCGACCGGTAGGAGAGCACTTCCGCCTCTCAGGACATCCCGCAGTCTAGAATGGGAGATTGCTGTTATCACAACATTCAGGACAATGGAATCCCCAGGGCTTAACAGAGATATCGGTTTCTTGTCTCACTACGCATGCTGACATCATTCAGTTCTCACATCTGTTTGCAAACCCTTATTATGCCATATGCTCATTTGCTGCTATTCACAGGTCATACAAACGGCCTTAATCCAATTTTAGCTATATCTATTGCTGAGTTATTTATGCAGCTTGATTCTAATTCGCACATCCTGGCGATTCCCTCCCCATCCTCTACCTGTATGTAACAGCTGGCAACTTCTCTTTCAGTGTATCTAAAGAAATGTAGATGCAGTTCCTCTTTGTTGCCCAAAGCTTATACCCAGGATAAATCATTGTTGGTTAGGGTTGCCAATCCCCAGGTGGGGGCAGGGGAATGTCTGCTGGGCACTCCATTAGTCCCTATAGAAACCATTTCCCATAGAGGATAATGGAGAATTGAACTGCAGGTATCTGGGGCTCTGTTTTTTGAGATAGAGGCACCAGCTTTTCAGCATAGCATCCAGTGCCTCTTCTCAAAACACTGTCCAAGTTTCAAAAAGATTGGACCAGGGGGTCCCAATTCTAGGAGCCCCCAAAGAAGATGCCCCCATCCTTCATTATTTCCAACAGAGGGAAGGCATTTATAAGGTGCGCGGCCCCCTTGAATGTGATGGCCAGAACTCCCTTTGGAGTTCAATTATGCTTGTCACAACCTTGCTCCTGGCTCCACCCCCATGTCTCCTGGCCTCCACCCCCAATGTCTCCTGGCTCCACCCCCCAAAGTCTCCTGACTCCACCCCCAAAGCCCTCAGATATTTCTTGAATTGGACTTGGCAACTCTATTGTCGGTCTTAAAAGTACCACTCGACTCAAAACTTTGTTCTGCCGCCTCAGACCAACACGGTCTAACCCCTGAATAATCTCTCTCCCTCGTTAAGTGACTTTTACTACCTGTAGCGAGTAAGAAACGAGCAGTCTTTGTTTAAGCACTGGTTAATATACTTGACTCTGTTGATAAGTTCTGATTCAGCTATTATTTACGGTACAATAAATCTGTTGGGTTTTGAGGTGTTACAAAACGCCTTTTTGTTTATGAAGAAAAAAAGAGCAATTGTCACACTCATTAACATGCACGCTGCCCACTGCGTTATAATCCTTTGCGGTGAATTAATATTCTATACGAATGGTGGAGGAAATGAAAAATAAAAGGAAATTATAGAGCAGGAAAGTGTAGGCTTATGCGAATCGGTGGCGTGCGCTCTTCGGAAACCAATGTGGGGAAAAGCGTGCCTCGCTTGGGGTGACAAAAGGAATTTGAATTGGACTTATCTGGTTGCCAGTTCTGGGTTGGGAACTATGTGGAGATTTTGGGGCAGGAACCTGAAAAGGACAAGGTTTGGGGATGGAAGAGACCTTAGCTGGGTACAATGGCATAGAGTCAAAAACAAAAGAGCCGGTATCGTAATGCCCCTGTAAAAATCGATGGTGCGGCCTCATTTGGAATACTGTGTACAATTCTGATCACCGCACCTCAAAAAGGATATTATAGCATTGGGGAAAGCACGGAAAAGGGCAACTAGAATGATTCAAGGGGTGGAACACTTTCCCTATGAAGAAAGGTTGCTTGGGGTCTTTAGCTTGGAGAAATGTCGACTGAGGGGTGACATGATAGAGGTTTACAAGATTATGCCTGGGATAGAGAAGGTAAAGAAAGAAGGACTTTTCTCCCTTTCTCACAATATGAGAACTTGGGAGCACTCCATGAAATTGCTGAGCAGTCGGATAAAAGGAAGTACTTCTTCATCCAAAGGGTGATTAACACATGGAATTCACTGCCACAGGAGATGGTGGTAGCTACAAGCATAGACAACTTCAAGAGGGGATTGGATAAACATCTGGAGCAGAAGTCCATCAGTGGCTGTTAGCCACAGGGTATTGTTGGAACTCTCTGTCTGGGGCAGTGATGCTTTGTATTGTTAGTGCTTAGGGGGAGGCACAGTGGGAGGACTTCTAGTGTCCTGGCCCCAGTGATGGACCTCCTGATGGCCCCTGGGTTTTGGCCACTGTGACACAGAGTGTTGGACTGGATGGGCCATTGGCCTGATCCAACATGGCTTATCTTATGTTCTTATGTGACACAGAGTGTTGGACTGGAGGGGCCATTGGTCTGATCCAACATGGCTTCTCTTATGTTCTTCTGTGACACAGAGTATTGGACTGGATGGGCCATTGGCCTGATCCAACAAGGCTTCTCTTATGTGACACAGAGTGTTGGACTGGAGGGGCCATTGGTCTGATCCAACATGGCTTCTCTTATGTTCTTACGTGACACAGAGTGTTGGACTGGATGGGCCATTGGCCTGATCCAACAAGGCTTCTCTTATGTGACACAGAGTGTTGGACTGGATGGGCCATTGGCCTGATCCATCATGGCTTCTCTTATGTTCTTACGTGACACAGAGTGTTGGACTGGATGGGCCATTGGCCTGATCCAACATGGCTTCTCTTATGTTCTTATGTGACACAGAGTGTTGGACTGGAGGGGCCATTGGCCTGATCCAACATGGCTTCTCTTATGTTCTTATGTGACACAGAGTGTTGGACTGGATGGGCCATTGGCCTGATCCAGCATGGCTTCTCTTATGTTCCTATGTCCTTAGTCCACCAGATGTTTTCTCCAGGAGAATGGATCTCGGTAAGATCTGGAGACCCGTTGCAATACTGACAGATCTCCAGAACCCACCTGGACATTGACAACCCATGGCACATTGGTAGGGCTCAGGCTTTGCACGCAGAAGTCCCCAGGGTTTGTGTCTGCTTCATGGACCATGGATAAGAAGTCTTGAAAATTCTCAAAATGAATTCTTGAAGACAACATTCACAACCTGCCTATCTCCCCATTGGACAACCAAAATGGCTGGCATCAGTCTTTGTTCCATTTTATCGTCATAACAACCTTTCATGACAAGAGTGAGCTTTCTTAATAAGAGCGGGGATTCGAAATGGGGTCTCCCAGATCTTAGTATTGGCTCTGGCTGCTAATGCTTGTAGAAGTCTCAGTTTGGTGAGCCAGTTTGGTGTAGTGGTGAAGTGCATGGACTCTTATCGGGGAGAACCGCGTTTGATTTCCCACTCCTCCACTTGAAGCTGCTGGGATGGCCTTGGGTTAGCCATAGCTCTCGCAGAGCTGTCCTTGAAAGGGCAGCTTCTGGGAGAGCTCTCTCAGCCCCACCTACCTCACAGGGCGTCTGTTGTGAGGGAGGAAGGTAAAGGTGATTGTGAGCCGCTTGGAAATTCAGAGTGGAGGGCAAGATATAAATCCAATATCATCATCTTCTTCTTCTAACCCACCGTGTCATTGGCAAGCATGCGTACTGCAATGTGGAAATCAATAAAAGGAAGTCCTTCACCCAAAGGGTGATTAAGACATGGAATTCACTGTCACAGAAGGTGGTGGCAGCTACAGGCCTAGGCAGCTTCAAGAGGAGATTAGATGAACATCTGGAGCAGAAGTCCATGAGTGGCTATTACCTGAAGGTAGAGATGGAACACTAAGTCTGAGGCAGAGATGTTCTGTCTTCTTGGTGCTTCGGGGGTCACAGTGGGAGGGCTTGTGGGGTTCTGGCCCCGCTGGTGGATCTCCTGAAGGAACCTGGGTTTTGCATGACACGGTGTGTTGGGGCCATTGGCCTAATCCAACATAGCTTCTCTTATGTTCTTATATGGAGCAGATTTCCTTCAGTGGCTATAAACCACAAGGTATAGATGGAACACTCTGTCTGGGGCAGTGATGGTCTGTCTTCTTGCTGCATGGGGGCAACAATGAGAGAGCTTCTGGAGTTCTAGCCCTACTGGTGAACCTCCTGATGGCACCTGGGTTTGGGCCACTGTGTGACAGAGAGTGTTGGACTGAATGGGCTTCGGCCTGATCCAACAGGGCTTCTCTTATGTTCTTATGTGACACAGAGTGTTGGACTGGAGGGGCCATTGGCCTGATCCAACAGGGCTTCTGTTATGTTCTTGTGTGACACAGAGTGTTGGACTGGATGGGCCATTGCCCTGATCCAACATGGCTTCTCTTATGTTCTTATGTGACAGAGTGTTGGACTGGAGGGGCCGTTGGCCTGATCCAACAGGGCTTCTCTTAGGTTCTTCAAAAGGGCTTCTCTTAGGTTCTGGATGGGCCACTGTGTGACTCTGAGTGTTGGACTGGAGGGGCCACTGGCCTGACCCAACATGGCTTCTCTTATGTTCTTATGTGACACGGAGTGTTGGACTGGATGAGCCATTGGCCTGATCCAACATGGCTTCTCTTAGGTTCTTATGTGACACAGAGTGTTGGACTGGATGGGCCATTGGCCTGATCCAACAGGGCTTCTCTTATGTTCTTCTGTGACACAGAGTGTTGGACTGGATGGGCCATTGGCCTGATCCAACAGGGCTTCTCTTAGGTTCTTATGTGACACAGAGTGTTGGACTGGATGAGCCATTGGCCTGATCCAACATGGCTTCTCTTATGTTCTTCTGTGACACAGAGTGTTGGACTGGATGGGCCATTGGCCTGATCCAACAGGGCTTCTCTTAGGTTCTTATGTGACACAGAGTGTTGGACTGGATGGGCCATTGGCCTGATCCAACAGGGCTTCTCTTAGGTTCTTATGTGACACAGAGTGTTGGACTGGATGGGCCATTGGCCTGATCCAACAGGGCTTCTCTTAGGTTCTTATGTGACACAGAATGTTGGTCTGGATGGGCCATTGGCCGGATCCAACATGGCTTCTCTTATGTTCTTATGTGACACAGAGGGTTGGACTAATGGGCTTCGGCCTGATCCAACATGGCTTTTCTTATGTTCTCATATTCTCTTATGTTACATAAGGACTCAAGGATCTCTTTACCTACTTGTATCTAAGAGAGATTCTCTAAAGCTCATCCCCTCGAAATCCTGTTGGTCTTCAAGGTTCTACTGGATCCAAATCTGGCCCCACTTCTGAAAACCACCCGAAACTACTTTCACCACAATGGGTCTACATTTGATAATTGATTTGGTAATTGGTGTTTCAGTTTTGTTGTTGTAGAATTGATGGCTTCTGTTCTTTTTTGATACTGTAAGTGGGGTCATCTGGCAACCCGAGAAGGGGACATGGCCTTTCTTGTTCGCCTGTTTGGGTTCCTTTCAGTTTTGTCTGTGGCTTTCATTTTACCCATTTGCTTGTTTGTTTGTTTGTTTCTTCTTACGCTGCCTTTTGCATCAGTTTTGTGCCGTTTAGAAGCCATATGCCGCCGACACAAACAAAACCATTTTAAGGCTTGCATTAATGTAACGGGGGAAATGCAGTGCGAGGAAAACAGAAGACGGCGCGGAAATCAAGATTCAGGTTAGAGCCACACGAGGGTGAAGCCGAAGCAAAAAGCGTGGCTTTGAAGCTTGAAACAGCTGGGGCGAGAGATTCGAAATCATTCAGAGCGCCTGGATGCGTGTTCCCATCCGCCGGGGACTCCACATGCCAGTTGCAAACCTTTTTATGATGTTAGGCGGTGCGGTGTGCTCAGGGGCTCTGTAATAGCGCCTTGAGAAAAGATTACAAAGTCTTCCTTTGGTACAACATCGGAAGCCTTCGTGGATTTGCATAGCTTCATCGATGGTTGCTCTTCCTTCTCCTTGCCCTCCGCAAGAACATTGGGGGTTCGAAGTTTGTGCGGATCTGAGCTCTGAAAAGTACTGCACAACCAGGGGTGTTGAACTCATTTGTTATGAGGGCCGGATCTGACATAAATGAAACCTTGGGTTTTAACTACTTATTAATAACATCTGGTTACAATGTTTAATTATATCTTTTCTATCTCTGACCCTTATGATGTTTTCTATCCCCCCTCCCTCCATTACTAGACTTACCCCGAAGTTATATATTTCAGTCCAATTACAAAGGCATCCCTAACCCATCAAAGTTCAATGTCTTTTTCTTCTCATTCAATATTAAAAAATTGCCCAATGTCTTTTTACATTCCACTCTAGCTCTATATATCTTTTAAATTTCTTCCACTCCTTTTTAAACACTTCCAAATCATAGTCTCTCAAAGTTCTTGTTAATTTATCCATCTCACTCCACGATAAAACTTTCACAATCCAATCCCATTTCTCTGGTATTCTTTCTTGCTTCCACAACTGCGCATACAATGTCCTAGCAGCTGAGAGCAAATACCAAATTAAAGTCCTATCTTCTTTTGGAAATTTTTCTATTTGTAATCCTAGCAGAAAAGTCTCTGCAACTTTCTTAAAGTCATAACCCAGAATTTTAGAGATTTCTTGTTGTATCATCCTTGTTGCGCTGGGCCATGTCGGTTTTGGCCAAGGTTAGACAGGCCGGGCCACGTGTGTACCTATTTAAGATTAGGTAGCAGGGATATCAATTTTATAAAGAGCGCAAACGCAAATATATATTTTTTAAAAAACTTAAAACATGCTTAAAATGTTAGCACTTGTTGGTCTTAAAGACGCTTCCTCTGTATTTCTCCCAGGGGATCTAGGGAACTGGGCAAAGGAAGCTCTGGCTCTTTCCTTCCTTCCCCAGGGGACTGAGGGAGGGAGGAGTCTCAGCCAGTAGAAGGAAGAGAGAGGCTTGGCTCAGTAGTTCTTCTGTGCGACTGAGAGAGCCTAGCAAAGCGAGCTGTTCTTCCCACCTTCCTCCCCAAGAGAGGAGCCTCAGCCAATGGAAAAAATAGAGGTTTTGCTCTGTAGCTCCTGTGCAGTTGAGCAAGCCTGGCAAAGCAAGCTGTGGCGGCAGAAGGAAGCAAGAGAGAGGGAGAAGGAAGCAGACGACAGCCAGTTGCTTGGGGGCCTGATAGGAGCCCTCCGGGGGCCTGGTTCGGCCCCCAGGCTGTATGTTTGACACCCCTGCACAGACTGAGGAAGCTCCAGGAAACTATTTGCTAAAGTCCATTTTGAAAACCCTGCTCCAGCTACCTCTTCCCTGAGCAGGCGCTGTGGCTCAGTAACAGAGTGTCTGCTTGGCATGCAGAAGGTCCCAGGTTCGGTTCCCGGCACTTCCAGCTAAAACGATACACTTGTACAAACGTGTGTGACTATTTATTAGGAGCCCCGTGGCACAGAGTGGTAAAGCTGCAGTACTGAAGTGCAAGCTCTCTGCTCACGGCCTGAGTTCGATCCCGACGGAAGCTGGGTTCAGGTAGCTGGCTCCAGGTTGACTCAGGCTTCCATCCTTCCGAGGTCGGTCAAATGAGTCCCCAGCTTGCTGGGGGGAAAGTGTAGATGACTGGGGAAGGCAAGGGCAAGCCACCCCATAAAAAAGTCTGCCGTGAAAATGTTGTAATGTGATGTCACCCAAGAGTCAGAAACGGCTGGTGCTTGCACAAGGGGACTACCTTTACCTTATAAAAAAGGCATAATTGATATACAAATATAGTCATAAATTTATATTTGTATATCAATTGAGTGGCAATATATGTTGGTTCTAACAACTATCTATGTCTAGAATTGGTTTTGCAGAGCTGGAATTCTAGCAGGAGCTCCTTTGCATATTAGGCCATACCCCCCTGATGTAGCCAATCCTGCAACAGTTTACAAGGCTCTTTTTTGTAAGCTCGTGGAGGATTGGCTACATGAGGGGTGTGCGGCCTAATATGCAAAGAAACTCTTGCTAGAATTCCACCCCCGGTGCTTTGTAGTTTGTGATAACCTCCGGGTGGTGGCTGGAGAACTTCCAGGATTTGAGGGAGGGGCCGTGGCTCAGTGGGAGAGCATCGGCTTGGCACGCAGAAGGTCCCAGGTTCAATCTCCGGCATCTCCGGTTAAAAGGACCAGGCGGTAGGTGATGTGAACGGCCTCAGCCTGAGATCCAGGAGAGCTGCTAGCAGTCTGAGTAAAAAAACACCCACACCAACTGCTGTTCAGACCATGATAAAGATTCAGAGAATGTGAATAAAGTCTATAAAACCAATAATGCCATGTAGCATCTCCTGAGCAGCCATTTTCTCTGCAGTCTGGAGGTCAATTGTAATAGCGGGGAGATCTCCAGGTGCTACCTGGAGGCTGGCAACCCTGTGCCATGGCCTCATCTGGAAAACTGTGATTTCTCCTTAGAGGAAACTGGAGCTTTTCAGAGCAGCCAAGGAGCTACACTGGGTAGCAGGGAGACAGATGTTGTTTATTTGTGCTTACAAAATCTCTAGCCTGCCTTTCTGCCCTCAGAAAAACATACATAATAAAATCGCATTTTAAAATGATTTAAACCAACCCGTTTTCTGGAGAGTAAGTGTGATAGCGGGAAATCTCCAGGTACAATCTGGAGTCTGGCAACCAGGGCTTTTTTGAGCAGGAACGCAGAAGAACACAGTTCCGGCTGGCTTGGCATCAGGGGGTGTGGCCTAATATGCAAATGAGTTCCTGGTGGTAGAAAAAGCCCTCTGTGAAACAATGGTGATGTCAGGGCGTGGCCTAATATGCAAATGAGTTCCTGCTGGGCTTTTTCTACAAAAAAAGCCCTGTGTGAAACAATGGTGATGTCAGGGGGTGTGACCTAATATGCAAATATGTTTCCTCTGGGCTATCCTAAAAAACCCCCAAAATTCCCATGCTTACAAAATAAATTTCCACTGGGCTTTTTCTACAAAAAAAACCCACCCATGCACAAAACAATGGAGATGTCGGGGGTTTGGGCTAATATGCAAATGAGTTCCTGCTGAGCTTTTTCTACAAACCCCCCCCATGAACAAAACAATGGTGATGTCAGGGGTGTGGGCTAATATGCAAATGAGTTCCTGCTGAGCTTTTTCTACAAAAAAACCCCATGAACAAAACAATGGTGATGTCAGGGGTGTGGGCTAATATGCAAATGAGTTCCTGCTGAGCCTTTTCTACAAAAAAACCCCCATGAACAAAACAATGGTGATGTCAGGGGTGTGGTCTAATATGCAAATGAGTTCCTGCTGAGCTTTTTCTACAAAAAAAACCCCATGAGCAAAACAATGGTGATGTCAGGGGTGTGGGCTAATATGCAAATGAGTTCCTGCTGAGCTTTTTCTACAAAAAAAACCCCCATGAGCAAAACAATGGTGATGTCAGGGGTGTGGTCTAATATGCAAATGAGTTCCTGCTGAGCTTTTTCTACAAAAAAAACCCCATGAACAAAACAATGGTGATGTCAGGGGTGTGGGCTAATATGCAAATGAGTTCCTGCTGAGCCTTTTCTACAAAAAACCCCCATGAGCAAAACAATGGTGATGTCAGGGGTGTGGTCTAATATGCAAATGAGTTCCTGCTGAGCTTTTTCTACAAAAAAACCCCATGAGCAAAACAATGGTGATGTCAGGGGTGTGGTCTAACATGCAAATGAGTTCCTGCTGAGCTTTTTCTACAAAAAAACCCCCCATGAACTAAACAATTGTGATGTCAGGGGTGTGGCCTAATATGCAGGCGTCTCCCAAAAGCAGAGATGAAACAAAACATAAGCCTTGAGACGTGAGAAGTCTGGAGTGACACAGAGGGGAGCACCCTTCCTGCAACAGACAGCTGTAGAGTCCACAGTTCCCACACCTTGATCAGAGCTTCTTTTTGAACCGTTTCATTACAGCGCAGCCCTAATTACCTGCGTAAAAAAATAATCCCTCTTGAATAATTCAGTCTTGGGTCGATTTGCGGGAATCCTCTTCAAACAGGGTCACAACAGGGGAAGACGGGCAGACAGGCAGGTCTTGAGTTTGCCCATTTGCAAAAGAGTTTGCCCATTTGCAGAAGAGCCCCGTGGCGCAGAGTGGTAAAGCTGCAGTCCTGCAGTCGGAGCCCTCTGCTCACGACCTGAGTTCGACCCCGGCGGAAGCTGGTTCAGGTAGCCGGCTCCAGGTCGACTCAGCCTTCCAGCCTTCCGAGGTCGGTCAAAGGAGTCTCCAGCTTGCTGGGGGGGCGGAGCGTAGATGACTGGGGGAGGCAATGGCAAACCATCCCGTAAAACGTCTGCCGTGAAAACTTTGTGAAAGCAACGTCACCCCAGAGTCGGAAACGACTGGGGCTTGCACAGGGGACCACCTTTACTTCCAGAAGACCCTGCGCAGGTGGGCAAAGCTGTCATGGCAGAGCACGGGGGAGAGGAGGCCCTGTAGATATATGAGGTCCAAGGCTGGGAAGGGCTTTGCATGTCACTGTCAATACCTTGAATGGAGCCCAGGAACTCATGCACAAGCAGTGCAGTGACTGCAGAATGGGAGTGACATGCCTGATCCATCTGGCTTCGGGGCACCAGGTTCCCCCTTGCTACGGGTGGGAGACGGGAATGGGGTTACCGGATCCGGGATGAGGTTGGAGGCTAGCATCCCTGTTAGAGCTTCCAAGCTCCCGCCGGGGGCAGGGGATGCCCTGGTTTGGGAGGGTCCCAACACATCAGCACAGAGCAGGCCACTAGGGGGCCCCCTGCCCCCAAGAGCCCCGTTGTTGTGCAACGTGCCCTCCGTGATGACGTCACCCAGAAGTGATGTCATCACAATGGGGACGCTCTAGGATCTGCAGTAAAACTCTGTGGCACCATCAATTTTTTACTGTGAACCCGAGGGTGCCATGCCAGGGGATGCTCTAGGATTTGCAATAAAACTCTATGGTACCATAGAGTTCTTACCACAAATCCTAGAGCATTCACGGCATGCCGACGTCACTTCTGGGTCACATCATCATGCTGTGCATGAGTCCCCCGCCACAACACCGGACGGACTTGGCAACCCTAACGCCATTCTGCCATTTCTCTTTATTGAAAGTTGTTTTCAGTTACCCCAGAAGGCTGGACCAGAACTAATGGGTTGAAAATGAATGAAAATAATTTTGCAGGGCTTTTTTTGTAGCAGGAGCTCCTTTGCATATTAGGCCACACACCCCAATGTAGCCAGTCCTCCTGGAGGTTACAGTAGGCCCTGTATGAATACCCTGTAAGCTCTTGGAGGATTGACTACATCAGGGGTGTAGCCTAATATGCAAAGGAGCTCCTGCTTGGGAGGGACAGCGTCCTGGTCCCACTGCTGGACCTCCTGATGGCACCTGGGTTTTTTGGACACTGTGTGACACAAAGTGTTGGACTGGAGGGGCCATTGGCCTGATCCAATGGGGCTTCTCTTATGTTCTTATGTGACACAGAGTGTTGGACTGGAGGGGCCACTGGCCTGATCCAACATGGCTTCTCTTAGGTTCTTATGTGACACAGAGTGTTGGACTGGATGGGCCATTGGCCTGATCCAACATGGCTTCTCTTATGTTCTTATGTGACACAGAGTGTTGGACTGGATGGGCCATTGGCCTGATCCAACATGGCTTCTCTTATGTTCTTATGTGACACAGAGTGTTGGACTGGAGGGGCCATTGGCCTGATCCAACATGGCTTCTCTTATGTTCTTATGTGACACAGAGTGTTGGACTGGAGGGGCCACTGGCCTGATCCAACAAGGCTTCTCTTATGTTCTTATGTGACACAGAGTGTTGGACTGGATGGGCCATTGGCCTGATCCAACATGGCTTCTCTTATGTGACACAGAGTGTTGGACTGGATGGGCCATTGGCCTGATCCAACATGGCTTCTCTTATGTTCTTATGTGACACAGAGTGTTGGACTGGATGGGCCATTGGCCTGATCCAACATGGCTTCTCTTATGTTCTTATGTGGTGGGCTCTCCTTCTTTGGTGGTTTTTAATCAGAGGTTAGATGGCCATCTGACAGCAATGCAGATCCTGTGAATTTAGGGGGAAGTGTTTGTGAGTTTTCTGCAATGTGCAGGGGATTGGACTAGATGACCCTGGAGGTCCCTTCCAACTCTTCCCATAGGGTATAATGGAGAATTGAACCTCTTTCCTTGGAGATTTTTAAACAGAGGCTACATGGCCATCTGATAGCAATGAGGATCCTGTGAATTTAGGGGGATGAGTTTGTGAGTTTCCTGCATTGTGTAGGGGGTTGGACTAGATGACCCTGGAGGTCCCTTCCAGCTCTATGATTCTATGAAAAGACCAAGAGTGCAGGAGCACCATAAAGATTAAGGAAATTTGCGATGATGACCCTGAAGCGGGGGGAGGGCCTCCACACGGGGGGAGCCTGTGGGGATTGGCAACCCTAATGCTCAAGAAGAATTCCTCAGAAAGGCCCAAGAGCCTCACTGCCACCTGCTACCTTCGCCATCCCCACACGCTCACCTGACCCACGAGTGCGTTTTCCATTTGGATGGCTGAGGAACATCAGCGGATGACACGTACGGCCAAGGGAATGCGGAGGGGTGGAGATGGCCAATCGCCGGGGTTTAAAACGAATACAGTGCGCCCTGGCGCCATGGCAACGGGTGTGTGGTAATTACATAAAAATTAAATATTAAATTTGGGCCTTGGCAGACGGCATGCCATAGGCTGTGAAAATGAGTCTAATTTGTGAGCCCAGCTGTTCCGTTCCGGGAACGTTCGGGGATAACAGGAAAGAAACCGTTCCTGAAGCTTAAAAAATTAAGGGGGTGAGGGGGATTTCTGCACATTTCTGCGGACCTGGGGAAAAAAAACGGATGGAGTGGAAACTTGTTTGGTTCAAGTGGCCATTAGCTTAAGCCGTTTCTACATGGGTGATTTCAGGGGTCGTTTTGTAGAAAAATAGATGGTGGAGCTCATTAGCATAACTCATTAGCATATGCTACCCCCTTACCAGCCAGAAGCAAACCGATGCAAGAAAGGAGAGACCTGTTTGGCCGGGTGAGCGAGGCCTGCTTGGACTGGCTAGTGATCCAGCCAGCCCAAGCAGGCCTCGCTCACCTGGGGCTCTCCTGGGCCGCCCCCCCCCCACCCCCCGTCAAAAGTCCAGCAAGCCACCCATAATCTCATAAGAAGTGAAGAAAGGGTGGTGTGGGCTTCTCCAGGGGTTCATGAGGGCTGCTGGAGGTGTGGCAAAGTTCCTGGTGGCTGCCTGCCTGCCCACTCTCCTAATCCAGGGATTTGTTATGCAGCTGCACCTACTATTCAATGGACAAAGTAGGTGGGGAGAAGAAGAAGAAAAAGGAAAATTGCAGATTTATACCCGCCCTTCTCTCTGAATCAGAGTCTCAGAGCGGCTCACAATCTCCTTCATCTCTTTCCTCCACAACAGACACCCTGTGAGGTGGGTGGGACTGAGAGAGCTCTCACAAGCAGTTGCCCTTTCAAGGACAACTCCCGCGAGAGCTATGGCTGACCCAAGGCCATTCCAGCAGCTTTTCCTGCGGTACTGCGGTTGGAGCCCTCTGCTCACGACCTGAGTTCGATCCCAGCGGAAGCTGGTTCAGGTAGCCGGCTCCAGGTTGACTCAGCCTTCCATCCTTCCGAGGTCGGTCAAATAAGCACCCAGCTTGTTGGGGGGAAAGTGTAAAAGACTGGGGAAGGCAATGGCAAACTACCCCATAAAATTTAGTGGGAGCTCACAGGAGCACAGCTCCTGAAACTTTCTGAGAGTTCCACCTCCTCCTTCTGAGAGTTGCACCTCCTTATCCATTGAATAGTAGGTGCAGCTGCATAACAAGCCCTGGATGAGCTCCACCACCTATTTTTCTACAAAATGAGCCCTGTTTGTGTGTGTGTGTATAAGCATCCCTTTAAAAGAAGAAAGGCCATGTTCTTCCTTCAATCAGGACAGGCTGGGTTATTGCCAAATAAACCAGTAGGGCAGGCTGAATTGACCCTTCAGCAGCTGGGGCGGGGGGGGGGGGAGGGCTGTTGATCTTTGGGAAGGAGACTCAGAGTGTTTCCAGCCCATTCTCCATTTGTGAAATGCTTATCCATCGCTGATCTTTTCGCTGATTTGCCTTGGAAGAGCTCCAGGTTTCCCCGGAATAGCGGCTGGAAATTGCCTCGTTCCGCATCGGGGCTGGAAGATGGACAAGCAGATACCCAGAACTTTTTATGGGACCCCTAAGAGACCTCAATTTAGATCAGGAACACGATGAAACTGCTTCAGAACCAGGGGTGGGATTCTAACAGGAGCTCCTTTGCAGATTAGGCCGCACAGCCCGATGTAGCCAATCCTCCTGGAGCTTACAAGGCTCTTTTTTTGTAAGCTCTTGGAGGATTGGCTACATCTGAGGAGTGTGGCCTAATATGCAAAGGAGCTCCTGCTAGAATTCCACCCCTGTTGAGAACAGTTCTAACTTTCCCAGCACCCCAACAACTCATTTTCCTCACCTCCCCAGAGTTTATATTTACCCAGGAGGGGGTGGGGTTTTGTGGTAGGAAAACGCCCAGCACAGCTCATTTGCATATTAGGCCACCCCTCCTGGTGGAACCATTGCTTCACACAAGGGCTTTATGTAGAAAAGGCCCAGCAGGAACTCATTTGCATATTAGTCCACACACCCTGATGCCACCATTGTTTCAGGCAGGGCTTTTTTGTAGAAGAAGGCCAACAGGAGCTCATTTGCTTATTAGGACACACCCTGATGTCACCATTGTTGTGCGCGGGGCTTTTTGTAGAAAAAGCCCAGCAGGAACTCATTTGCATATTAGGCCACACCCTGATGCACGCAGGGCTTTTTGTAGAAAAGGCCCAGCAGGAGCTTATTTGCATATTAGGCCACACCCCTGATGTCACCATTGTTGCGCGCAGGGTTTTTTGTGGGAAAAGACCAGCAGGAACTCATTTGCATATTAGGCCATGCCCCTGGTGTCACCATTGTTACGCGCGGGGCTTTTTCAAAAGCCCGGCAGGAACTCATTTGCGTATCAGGCCACACCCCCTGACACCAAGACCGCCAGAACTGTGTTCCTTCTCAAAAAAAAAAAAAAGTCCAGTATTTACCTCACGGGGGAAAATATCCAAGCTGCTTGTATGTTTCTTCCAACAGGTGCAGAATCAGTGCTGAGGGCCACTTGAGATCAGGGGGATGGTACCAGGAGAGCAAGCAGCAGGGTTGCCAACTTCCAGGTGGCACCTGGAGGTCTCCCACTATTACAGTGGAACTCCCGACAACTAAGACCAGTTCCCCTGGAGAAAATGGCTGCTTTGGCGGGTGGGCTTTACGGCATTGTATCCCAGTGAGGTCTATCCCTAGGCGCTCTCCAGGCTCCACCCCCAAAACCAACAGGTATTCAGGACTTTTTCTGCAGCAGGAACTCCTTTGCATATTAGGCCACACACTCCTGGTGTAGCCAATCCTCCAAGAGCTTCCAGGGCTCTTAGTACAGGGCCTACTGTACGCTCCAGGAGGATTGGCTTCACCGGGGGTGTGTGGCCTAATATGCAAAGGAGCTCCTGTTACAAAAAAGCCCTGCAGGTATTTATCAACTGAGAGATGACAACTAATCCCCTCTCCCCACCCCCCATGCTGGGCTGTTGATGGGAATTGGGCCCTTGGGAGGATTCGGTTAATTTACAAGAAGTCCTATTGTGGATCTTCCAGCATCTCCTTTTGCTTGGGCCAAGGGAAAGCATAGCATTGGTTTTACACTGTCCTCCAAGGGTGGCCAAACTTGCTTAATGGGAGAGCCACATAGAATAAACATCAGTAGTTTGAGAGCCCCAAGACATGTTTGAGGGAGGGAGGGAGGAAGATTGGGAGGGAGGGAGAGGTGGAAGGAAAGCAACTTTAACTTTACATGCATTCTCGAAGCTGCCAGCTAGCTTGGCTTGGAGAAGGAATTTAAAGAGACAAATGCCTTAGAATCATAGAGTTGGAAGGGACCTCCAGGGTCATCTAGTCCAACCCCCTGCACAATGCAGGAAACTCACAAACACCTCCCCCTAAATTCACGGGATCTTCATTGCTGTCAGATGACCATCCAGCCTCTGTTTAAAAACCTCCAAGGAAGGAGAGCCCACCACCTCCCGAGGAGGAAGCCTGTTCCACTGAGGAGTTGCTCTAAAGCTCAGGAAGTTCTTCCTCATGTTGAGCCGGAAACTCTTTTGATTTAATTTCAACCCATTGGTTCTGGTCCTACCTTGTGGGGCCACAGAAAACAATTCCACACCATCCTCTATATAGGAGAGCCTTTCAAGTACTTGAAGATGGTGATCCTTCCCTGGTGGAAGCTGGGTTTTCAGGTAGCCGGCTCAAGGTTGACTCAGCCTTCCATCCTTCCGAGTTCGGTAAAATGAGTACTGAGCTTGCTGGGGGGAAAGCGTAGATGACTTGGGAAGGCCAGGGCAAACCATCCCCTAAAAAGTCTGCCGTGAAAACGTTGTGAGAGCAACCTCACCCCAGAGTCGGAAACGACTGGTGCTTGCACAGGGAACCTTTCCTTTCCATTTTGGGCAGGAACTCACAGCAGCAGAGCTCCAGAACCTCTACATTTTATTGTGCCTTACCCCCCCCCCCAAAAAAAAGAAAAAAATACTTGCTTCTGGGCTCCATTGTTCAAACGTCCTGTGAGAATTTTGCTGAACTCTAAGATTTGGCAGACATTCTAATAGTTTTCCCCACCGAAAAATGGGACAATAACCAAAGCATTTAAAGCAGACAGAAATCTTCATCGTGCCGCTTGTGGCCAAATAGGAGAAAGTAATTCAAAAAGTACGATGGGAGTCAGGTTTTATAATTATAATTCAAGAAGCATATGAAGGTAGATGCAGAGCTGATATGCTCCGACATCTCTTTTTCTACAAAATGACCCCTGGATTTACCTCTGATGTTAGGTCGGTATTTTAGGATTCTATCCCCATTTAAAGATGCTCTTCGTTTCTTGTAAAGAGCTGGTTTAGGTTGACTCCGATCCGTTCCCTTTTGCTTTCACGAGCTTTGTCTCTAGGGATTCAGCTGAACTCAATTAGTCATCCCGTACGGTTCAGATAAAGTTGTCACTCTCTGGATACCAGAGGCCAGCCAATCATGCGGGAAACGAGACCTTTCTTGTGTCGTCTGATGTCGTAATTGCTTCTTATTAATAGCGGGCGCTCCGATACAAATTGAAAAGATCTGGAATCCCCGATAGCCAGACGCCCCTCTCTGGCGCCCTCTTCAGCACGAATTCCGTAGACAAAAATGCCAGTCAAGACAGACTAGAGCTTCCAATCCCCAGGTGGGTAGACAAAACAAAAGGGGGGGGGGGGGACTAGCCACGGAAGACTGCAAACCAGGAGGTAACCGTGCTGCTAACAGACCACAAATACCACAACAATAAAGCCGCTTCGATGTACTTCTAAGTAGGCATTTATATCATAGAGTCAAGCAATTGACGATACTTCTTTATGAACATATGTTGGATAAATTGAATGACATACAAATCAATTTATATACACCAACTCATAATCAAAAAAAGCATGGTCTTCTGCAGGGGTGGCTGGGGCTGGCTGGGAGTTGTAGGTAAAAAACATCTGGAGAGCTACCGTTGGCCACCCCTGATCTACTGACTAACACAGCCCAAAAAGTCCGTATTTTGCCAAGGTGCCAAAGTTCATAACTCCAGAATGAATAGAATTGTGACACGATTCCGGTAACGTCGTGTTTCGACGGCAGCACTTCTTCTGACAAAAATTATTCTTTCTGGAACCACAACTCGATACATCCCAAATGCATGTCAGTGTCCGAGGTAGCAGTTTGACAGTTTCTGAGCACCGGTTCCAGGTTGGAATGACTATTTGCGGCCATGGCCGCTTAAGAGACATGCATTTGGAATGTATTGAGTTGTGGTTCCAGAAAGAATAATTTTCGTCAGAAGAAGAGTTGCCGTCGAAACAGGAAAACGGGAGAAGGGATCAGAGGACAGCCAGCTGCTCGGGGGCCTGATAGGAGCCCTCGGGGGGCCTGATTTGGCCCCCGAACTGCATGTTTGAAACCCCTGCTGTACTCCATTTTTCTTCCCCTGCTCTACTCCATTTTTCTTCCAATTAAATAGTCCACGAACCACAATTCATACAGCTTCACAGTTAATCAGTATCCACTAACTTCGTACAGGCACCAGCTCCGAAACGGCTGCTGCCTGTTTGAAGTTAGTTGAGACTATACGGTATGTCCTTGGATAAAATGTGAGATCGCTTTAGTGCAGGGGTGGCCTACAACTCCCATCAGCCCCAGGCAGCATGGCCAATGGCTGGGGCTGATGGGAGTCGTAGGCAAAAATCATCCGGAGAGCTATCATTGGGCTCCCCTGCTTTAGTGTCATCTGGAAGAGATTGTTGATACCGATTAACTGTGAAGCTGTATGAATTGTGGTTCGTGGATTGTTTGATTGGAAGAAAAAGAGAGTAGAGCTTTCCATTGCTTTGGTGCTCTACAGTCTTCCACGGTTGCACTCTTTTGAGAGTTGTATTTATGTCTTTATGCATTTGTGTATTCTCGCCTATCATTCTATTATTGTCAATATTAAAAAAAAAAAAAAAGGTAGTCCCCTGTGCAAGCACCAGTCGTTTCCGACTCTGGGGTGACGTTGCTTTCACAACGTTTTCACGGCAGACTTTTTACGGGGTGGTTTGCCCTTGCCTTCCCCAGTCATCTACGCTTTCCCCCCAGCAAGCTGGGGACTCATTTGACCGACCTCAGAAGGATGGAAGGCTGAGTCAACCTGGAGCCGGCTGGAGAGCCAGTTTGGTGTAGTGGTCAAGTGTGCGGACTCTTATCTGGGAGAACTGAGTTTGATTCCTCACTTCTCCACTTGCACCTGCTAGCATGGCCTTGGGTCAGCCATAGCCCTGGCAGAGGTTGTCCTTGAAAGGGCAGCTGCTGTGAGAGCCCTCTCCAGCCCCACCCACCTCACAGGGTGTCTGTTGTGGGGGAAGAAGATAAAGGAGATTTGAGCCGCTCTGAGACACTTTGGATTGGAGGGCTGGATAAAAATTCAATGTCTTCATCTACCTCACAGGGTGTCTGTTGTGGGGGAGGAAGGTAAAGGAGATTGTGAGCCGCTCTGAGACTCTTCGGAGTGGAGGGTGCAATATAAATCCAATATCTTCATCTACCTCACAGGGTGTCTGTTGTGGGGGAGGAAAGGAAAGGAGACTGTGAGCCGCTCTGAGACTCTTCGTAGTGGAGGGCGGGATATAAATCCAATATCTTCTTCTTCTTCTTCTTCTGCCTGAAAATCCAGCTTCCGCTGGGATCAAACTCAGGTCGTGAGCAGACGGCTCCCACCACAGTACTGCAGCTTTACCGCTCTGCACTATATTGTCAATATAGTCTTTGTAATTGTTGGTCACTATAAATACCTGTGGTTGTATATTTACTCACCTGGAGGCTGGCAACTCTAGCTGGCCATACATGGCGTGACTGGCCCGGGGGCTGGGATGTTGAAAATAAAATGACCTACCCTACCCTGACTGCTGTTAATTCAATTCTACAGAAAGCGAGGCTTTAAAATAAAGTACCAAACAAATGCGGGTAATCGGGTAAGATGGTAAACGGTGCCTTAAAACAATAGAAGGTGGGCGGCTTGCCTCAAGCAAGCTGATAAGTGAATTAGAGTTTGATTATCAAATCAATTTGTCTCTGGATGGAATCGGGTAGAGAGCCAGAATGACACTTTGGGAGGGAAAAAGAACGAGTAGTCCCCTGGGCAAAAAGAGCAAGTAGTCGCCTGTGCAAGCACCAGTCGTTTTTGACTCTGGGGTGACGTTGCTTTCCCAACGTTTTCACGGCAGACTTTTTACGGGGTGGTTTGCCATTGCCTTCCCCAGTCATCTACACTTTCCCCCCAGCAAGCTGTGGACTCATTTGACCGACCTCGGAAGGATGGAAGGCTGAGTCAACCTCAAGCTGGCTACCTGAAAACCCAGCTTCCGCCGGGATTGAACTCAGGTCGTGAGCAGAGCCTAGGTCTGCAGTACTGCAGCTTTACCACTCTGCACCTTCCATATATAGGAACTCAATTTCCCCCCCTCCTAATGAAGATTATTAATTTTCTCTGCCAAGACTGAACGGAATATTCTAAAACTTTGAATGAGGATCCTACCAATAAATCTTATAGAAATGAACTGATGCTGGATCTTTGCCTTCTTTACCCATTATACGAACCCATTCCTCTTTCCAGTACGCTGGTACTTGATTCTCTTCCAGACATCCATTCATAACTTGAGATACTGATTCAGCTGGTGTGGTAGAGAAGGTTTTCTAAAGCAGCGGTCCCCATCCTTTTTGGCACCAGGGACTGGTTTTGCGGAAGACAATTTTTCCCTGGATTGGGGTGGGGGGCGATGGTTTGGGGATGATATAATTGTGCACTTTATTTCTATTAGTTTGGTGTAGTGGTTAAGTGTGGTTGAGGACTCTTATCTGGGAGAACCGAGTTTGATTCCCCATTCCTCCACTTGTACCTGCTGAAATGGTCTTGGGTCAGCCATAGCTCTCACACAGTTGTCCCTGAAATGGCAGCTTCTGGGAGAGCTCTCTCAGCCCCACCCACCTCACCTCCCCCACAACAGACACCCTGTGAGGTGGGTGGGGCTGAGAGGACTCTCACAGCAGCTGCCCTTTCAAGGACAACCTCTGCCAGAGCGATGGCTGACCCAAGGCCATTCCAGCAGCTGCAAGTGGAGGAATGGGGAATCAAACCTGATTCTCCCAGATAAAAGTCCACACACTTAACCACTACATCAAACTGGCTCTCTCTGGGAGGGCTTCTAGTCGGGTTAGAGTGGATAAAAGGGAGTCCTTCTTCACCCAAAGGGTGATTAATACGTGGATTTCACTGCCACAGGAGGTGGTGGCGGCTACAAGCATAGCCATCTTCAAGAGGGGAGTGGATAAACATCTGGAGCAGAGGTCCATCAGTGGCTCCTAACCACAGCGTATTGTTAGAACTCTCTGTTGGGGGCAGTGACGCTCTGTATTCTTGGTGCTTTCGGAGGGGCAGTGGGAAGGCTTCTAGTGTCCTGGCCCCACTGGTGGACCTCCTGATGGCACCTGTTTTGTTTTGTTGCCACTCTGTGACACAGAGTGTTGGACTGGATGGGCCACTGGCCTGATTCAACATGGCTTCCCTTTTGTTCTTAACTGGAGATGCCGGGGATTGAACTTGGTGGGACCTTCTGCATGCCAAGCAGAGGCTCTTCCACTGTGCCAGTTTGTCTCCCAAGCTGGGCTCGCATTCCATAAGAAATTTCCACTGATAGAAGGAGAAGCTGATTTGTTTCTCTCCCACCCAATTTCAGTTTTCCTGCGGCTCTCCTGTCCCCTAAGAGGAGCATTTCGGGTGGAAGGCATTGAACGAGATAAAGCCCTGTTTTGTTGACAGTAATGCCCTGTTAGTGGAGATTTATCGTTGCGGGATCCGAGCCAGTGTCTTTGGGGCTCGATTTCCATATAGTTTATGCGGTACTTCCTAACATAATGTTTGCTTGTTTAATATATTTAAACTCCTCTTCCCCTGCCCTGCATCAAGCGGTGGCTGAAGGCAGCTCGCAGAGACAAGTGCGAACGGCACCACGCAAACAGATTAAAACATGAACACAAAAACCCGGAAAGGCCCCTCAAGACATCGCAGCCGCACGCACGCAGCTGCACGGACTTCAAATTAGTTCGGTTCAATTGCCCTCAAAGCCCTCTTTAAAAAGAGAGACTTTTCGAGCGGCTTCTGGAACTGTACCGGAGTGGGGATGAAAAACATTTCGCCCTTCCTTCTCACAGGCCAAACAACATGTTGTTTTACCCATGGTATAAGCCAGGCCTCGGATTCAGTAGGAGCTCACAGGAGCACAGCTCCTGAACCTTTCTGAGAATTCCACCTCCTCCTTCTGAGAGTTCCACCTCCTTGTCCGTTGAATAGTAGGCGCAGCTGCATAACAAGCCCTGGATGAGCTCCACTGTCTATTTTTCTACAAAATGACCCCTGGTATTAGATTTAATGTCTTGCAATTTGGAAGAATTTTTGGAAGAAAAATTAATGCAAAGGAGGAGGAAGAAGAAGAGGAGGGGGGGGAATTTTTGGAAGAAAAATTAATTCAAAGCTGCCTTCTCCCAGATAGAAGTAACCCACGACATTAGGAACTTAAACACAAAATTATAATACGGGTCCTATTCCAGGACTCTTAAAAGGAGATGCTCTCTCTCTCTCTCTCTCTCTCTCTCTCTCTCTCTCTCTCTCTCTCTCTTCTAAGTTCTCCATAGAAATAAAATTGGACTGCAAGCTTTTCGATAACATGGTGTCTGCCAAGAGCTTTTAGAAAGTTGGTGGGACTTTTCCCAGAAAGCCTCTTCATTGGTCACTGGAGATGTGCTTGGCTTTTTAAAACGTTGCTTTGCCAATTGCTGTCACCACAAAAATAACCGTGTGAAACAATGGCAACGTTGGGGGTGTGGCCTAATATGCAAATGAGTTCCTGCTGGTCTTTTCTTCCACAAAAATGTCTTGTGTGAAACAATGGCAACATTGGGGTGTGGCCTAATATGCAAATGAGTTCCTGCTGGTCTTTTTCTACAAAAAAAGAGAGCGTTGCGCGAAACATTAGTGACATTGGGGGTGTGGCTTAATATGAAATGATTTCCTGCTGAGCTTTGTCTACAAAAATGCCTTGTAAAACAACAGTCACATTGGAGGGTGCTGCCTAATATGCAAATGAGTTCCTGCTGGTCTTTTTCTTCAAAAATCCGTTATGTGAAACAATGGCGACATCTGGGGTGTGGCCTAATATGCAAATGAGTTCCTGCTTTTTTCTGCCACAAAAATGCCTTGTGTAAAACAATGGTGACATTGGGGTGTGTGGCCTAATATGCAAATGAGTTCCTGCTGGGCTTTTTCTACAAAAAAGTGTTGTGTGAAACAATAGTGACACTGGGGGGTGTGGCCCAATATGCAAATGAGTTCCTGCTGGACTTCCACAAAAACCGCCTTGTGTGAAACAAAAGTGACATCAGGGGTGTGGCCTAATATGCAAATGAATTCCTGCTGGGCCTTTTCTACAAAAAAAATACCCTGCACGCACCCATTCCACTGCCACTTTTTCCAGGAAGGGAGTTGGAAGAACTGAGTGAAAGTGAGGTGACCAGAAATGAAGTTTGAGTTCTGTTGGGGAAATTATAAACCAATAAGTCTCTGGGTCCGAATGCAGACCTTTTCACGACTGGTGAATTCGCAGCTTGGAGGAAACCCAAATGTGAGATAGAAGATCTCCTAACCCATTACATACCATTCACTACATTCAGCTGCTGTAACAAAAGACTAAAAGTAAAAGGTAAAGGTAGTCCCCCTGTGCAAGCACCAAGTTGTTACCGACCCATGGGGTGACTCATCATGTTTTCTTGACAGACTTTTTGTTATGGGGTGATTTGCCATTGCCTTCCCCAGTCATCTCCACTTCCCCCCCCCCCCCCAAGAAGCTGGGCACTCATTTTATCGACATCGGAAGGATGGAAGGCTAAGTCAACATTGAACTGGCTACCTGAACCCAGCTTCTGCTGGAATTGAACTCAAGTCATGGAGTAGCAACCATGACAGCAGTTTTTAAAAAGGGATCTATAGGGGAACCAGGAAATCACAGGGAACCGCTGCTCTAGCACATCCATATCTATTTGTATCTGATATCTTTCTTCAATACTTTCTTTTAGGGTTGCCAAGTCCAATTCGACAAATATCTGGGGACTTTGAGCCAGGAGACTTTGGGGAGTGGAGCCAGAGGCAAGCATCATTGAACTCCAAAGGGAGTTCTGGCCATCACACACATATATTGGCCACTGTGTGACACAGAGTGTTGGATTGGAGGGGCCACTGGCCTGATCCAACATGGCTTCTCTTATGTTCTTATGTGACACAGAGTGTTGGACTGGATGGGCCACTGGCCTGATCCAACAGGGCTTCTCTTATGTTCTTATGTGACACAGAGTGTTGGACTGGATGGGCCACTGGCCTGATCCAACAGGGCTTCTCTTATGTTCTTATGTGACACAGAGTGTTGGACTGGATGAGCCACTGGCCTGATCCAACAGGGCTTCTCTTATGTTCTTATGTGACACAGAGTGTTGGAATGGAGGGACCACTGGTCTGATCCAACAGGGCTTCTCTTATGTTCTTATGTGACTCAGAGTGTTGGACTGGAGGGGCCATTGGCCTGATCCAACAGGGCTTCGCTTATGTTCTTATGTGACACAGAGTGTTGGACTGGATGGGCCACTGGCCTGATCCAACAGGGCTTCTCTTATGTTCTTATGTGACACAGAGTGTTGGACTGGATGGGCCACTGGCCTGATCCAACAGGGCTTCTCTTATGTGACTCAGAGTGTTGGACTGGATAGGCCATTGGCCTGATCCAACAGGGCTTCTATTTATGTTCTTATGTGACACAGAGGGTTGGACTGGATGGGCCATTGGCCTGATCCAACAGGGCTTCTCTTATGTGACAAAGAGTGTTGGACTGGATGGGCCACTGCCCTGATCCAACATGGCTTCTCTTATGTTCTTATGTGACAAAGAGTGTTGGACTGGATGGGCCACTGGCCTGATCCAACAGGGCTTCTCTTATGTTCTTATGTGACACAGAGTGTTGGACTGGATGGGCCACTGGCCTGATCCAACATGGCTTCTCTTGTGTTCTTCTGCGACACAGAGTGTTGGACTGGAGGGGCCATTGGCCTGATCCAGCATGGCTTCTCTTATGTTCTTATGTGACACAGAGTGTTGGACTGGATGGGCCATTGGCCTGATCCAAAATGGCTTCTCTTATGTGACACAGAGTGTTGGACAGGATGGGCCATTGGCCTGATCCAATGTGGCTTCTCTTATGTTCTTATGTTATTATCACATTGAAAGGGATCGCACACCTTTTAAATGCTTTCCCTCCATTGGGAATAATGAAGAATAGGGGGACCTTCTTTAGGGGCTTATAAAATTGGACCACCACCCCCCGGTCCAATCTTTTTGAAACGTGGAGGATGTTTTGGTGCCTTTAGCTAAAAGAATAGCCCCCCCCCCCCAGAGCCCCAGATATTCATGGATCAATTTTCCAATATAACCTATGGAATTTGGTCTCCATAAGGAATAATGGAGTGCCCAGCAGACATTTCCCTCCCCCCTCCTGCTTTCTGATGACCCTGAAGCGGGGGGAGGGCCTCCAAACCGGGGGATCCCCTGCCCCCACCTGGGGATTGGCAACCCTACTTTCTTTTGACCACTCTTTGTCCTGGAGAGGTATCTAGTTCTCCCCATTCAACATCAGCCTGTTCACCTCCTCTTACCTCCAGGCCTCTAAATATTATTCTCCAGGAGTATAACGTGGCTTCGCGTTGGTACTTAACTCCTGTCTGTTTGTCTCATATGTTTCAAAATGATTCCTCGGTTTGTAGGAAAGGCTGCAGTGCGGTTGGCTCCTACCTGTGTACTTGGTGGCCCTGCCCAGTCACTGTAGAATTCTGGAGGGGTATCTTATTGCGAGTTCAGCGACGAACTGGATTGACTGTTCTGCTCTCATCACAGTTAATTTTAAACAAAGCAGTAGACAAGTGCCGCCTTTCAGACCAACTAAGTTTTATTCAGAATGTCAGCTTTCGTATGCCAGTTTGGTGTAGTGGTTAAGTGTGCTGACTCTTATCTAGGAGAACCAGGTTCGATTCCCCACTCCTCCACTTGCACCTGCTGGAATGGCCTTGGGTCAGCCATAGCTCTGGCAGGGGTTGTCCTTGAAAGGGCAGCTGCTGTGAGAGCCCTCTCCAGCCCCACCCACCTCACAGGGTGTCTGTTGTGGGGGAGGAAGGGAAAGGAGATTGTGAACCGCTCTGAGACTTTTCGGAGTGGAGGGCGGGATATAAATCCAATATCTTCATCTACCTCACAGGGTGTCTGTTGTGGGGGAGGAAGGGAAAGGAGATTGTTAGCCGCTCTGAGACTCTTTGGAGTGGAGGGCGGGATATAACTCCAATATCTTCATCTACCTCACAGGGTGCCTTTTGTGGGGGAGGAAGGTAAAGGAGATTGTGAGCCGCTCTGAGACTCTTCGGAGTGGAGGGCGGGATATAAATCCAGTATCTTCATCTACCTCACAGGGTGTCTGTTGTGGGAGAAAAAGGTAAAGGAGATTGTGAGCCGCTCTGAGACTCTTCAGAGTGGAGGGCGGGATATAAATCCAGTATCTTCATCTACCTCACAGGGTGTCTGTTGTGGGAGAGAAAGGTAAAGGAGATTGTGAGCCGCTCTGAGACTCTTCAGAGTGGAATGCGGGATATAAATCCAATATATTCTTCTTCTCTTAAGCAGACTTCATCAGACAAAATTGGAATGGCAAGCCATCTTTAAATACAGAGAAAGTGGGCAGTGAGTTGGTATGTAGAGTCATGGGAATATTTTTAGCAGATTAAAAGAATCACAAATTGGGGTCTTTGCTAGTTTTCCATTTGAAGAAAAGAATACATTAAAATATAGTGGAAGATGGGTTAGTATATGTAATAAGATAAACAGCCCATATCCCTTACTTGAGTAAATCAATACAAAAAACCAAAATATTCTGATACACTGTTCTAAAAGAGAGATACAGTCTAGTTTGCTGTTAGAAAAAAAGTTACCTTAAAATATAGTGGGAGGTGGGTTAGTATATGTAATGTGATAAAAAGCCCATATGCCTTATTTGAGTATATTAATACAAAAAAAACAAAAAAACCCACCCCAACAACATTATTCTAATGCACTGTTCTAAAAGAGAAATACATTGGAATACTGTGGATGTATAGCTATACTCAGTGAGAGATGATTTAGCATATGTAATGAGATTAAAAAAAAACCAATATCCCTGTTCAGTCCTGGGGAGATAGATGTTTGTCCCAAGTGTCATAATAATTTGTAATTCAGCAATTTCTCTCTCCGTTCTGTCCTTGAAGTTCCTTTGCAGTAAAACAGCTACTTTGAGGTCACCCATTGAATGCTCTGGAAGGTTAAAGTGTTCTCCGACTGGTTTCTCAGTTCTGTAATTCCTGATGTCAGATTTGTGTCCATTTATCCTTAGGCGCTATTGTCCTGTTTGCCTTATTTTATTTGCCTAATTTTATTGAACATTTGGGAAGGCTATAATGTTGCAGCTCCTTGTTGTGAACTTCTCTCCTTAAAGTTCACAGCAGCGAAGCATTCCTTGAAATAGAAATCGGTAGACCCCCTCCCTTCCATTAGGTCCTGGGCTTCTAAATTACAAGAGTTCTTCCTTTTAGACAAAGTGGCGGGCTCTTGTGGCTCTACATCGCTTACTGGTGGCAGGGAAAAAAATACGGGAAACCTTCTTAAATTGGAAATTTGGGCCCACCGGTGCTTCACCTACTTTGACTGAAGAAGAAGAATTGCAGATTTATACCCCACCCTTCTCTCTGAATCAGAGACTCAGAGCGGCTTACAGTCTCCTCTATCTTTTCCCCCCACAACAGACACCCTGTGAGGTGGGTGGGGCTGAGAGGGCTCTCACAGCAGCTACCCTTTCAAGGACAGCGTCTCAGAATGGCCTACAATCTCATTTCCCTTCCTCCCCCACAACAGACACCCTGTGAGGTGGGTGGGGCTGAGAGGGCTCTCACAGCAGCTGCGCTTTCAAGGACAGAATCTCAGAGCAGCCTACAATCTCCTTTCCCTTCCTCCCCCACAACAGACACCCTGTGAGGTGGGTGGGGCTGAGAGGGCTCTCACAGCAGCTGCCCTTTCAAGGACAGAGTCTCAGAGCCGCCTACAATCTCCTTTCCCTTCCTCCCCCACAGCAGACACCCTGTGAGGTGGGTGGGGCTGAGAGGGCTCTCCCAGCAGCTGCCCTTTCAAGTACAGCGTCTCAGAGCAGCCTACAATCTCCTTTCCTTTCCTTCCCCACAACAGACACCTTGTGAGGTGGGTGGGGCTGAGAGGGCTCTCCCAGCAGCTGCCCTTTCAAGTACAGCGTCTCAGAGCAGCCTACAATCTCCTTTCCTTTCCTTCCCCACAACAGACACCCTGTGAGATGGGTGGGGCTGGAGAGGGCTCTCCCAGCAGCTGCCCTTTCAAGTACAGCGTCTCAGAGCAGCCTACAATCTCCTTTCCCTTCCTCCCCCACAACAGACACCCTGTGAGGTGGGTGGGGCTGGAGAGGGCTCTCACAGCTGCTGCCCTTTCAAGGACAACCTCTGCCAGAGCTATGGCTGACCCAAGGCCATTCCAGCAGCTGCAAGTGGAGGAGTGGGGAATCAAACCCGGTTCTTCCAGATAAGAGTCAGCACACTTAACCACTAAACCAAAACTGAAGATTACATCTCGTGTTTAATTTTGTGTTAAGTAGTTTAATACTGTTACTATAAATTGTTTCGTATTTGACAGTGTACCTCTACTGATGAGGTTTTTTTTAATTGAATCTGTATGCTTACCTTATTTAATAAGCAGTTTAAGAATCATACTGTGTGCTGTTTTCATCTGTGTGATGTTTTGGCAGCTTTAAGTATATGAGTCTTGATTTTCTGTTTTGCACTGTTTTGTAACTTGTTTCTCAATAAACTGTTTTTCAGTCTAAAAAATAAAATAGAATAGATTTCAGACTTCTGGCTGCACGCATGCGTAGCCTGACCTGAGGGCGCGCTGGACTAGATTGTGTTCACGCTTAGGCCGACGGCCTGCCCCGTTCACGGCCCTGCAGGCTCCCAGAATAGTTCTGTTGCAGTCTGTGAAGGAGACCTTTGCGAAAGCACAGTTGTCTCTCGGGAAGCGAATGCAGGCCACTACCAGTGGGCACATCGCGTAACAACGTGCCCCTCGGCTGTATCACCTTCCCGAACTTTCCTCAGTTCAGATTCGAGAGTTCTGTCGGCGTGGAAGAGAAGTTGACAAGCCATGTCAAAAAGGGATCCGTCAAAATGGATGGGTTGGTTCTTCCTCCTCCGACCAGCTGGCGTCTGTGTTGCTTTTACGGAGCGTCTATCTCAGAGGGTAGTTGTGGCGTTCCACAGTAGAAGAGCAAGGTTTAAGCCCAGTAGAACCTTAGAGACCAACAAGATGAAGAGCGGTGTAAGCTTCCAAAAGTCAAACTCCCTTGGTCAGGTACCAGTCAGAATGGAGATCCCCGGGGCTCATTTTGTAGGAGGAACTCCTCTGCATATTAGGCCGCACCCTCCTGATGTAGCCAATCCTACAAGAGCTTACAGTAGGCCTTGTACAAAGAGTCACTGCCACAGGAGGGGGGTGGCGGCTACAAACATAGACAGCTTCAAGAGGGGATTGGATAAACATATGGAGCGGAGGTCCATCAGTGGCTATTAGACACAGCGTATTGTTGGAACTCTCTGTCTGGGGCAAGTGATGCTCTGTATTCTTGGTGCTTGGGAGGGGCACAGTGGGAGGGCTTCTTGCCCCACTAGTGGACCTCCTGATGGCACTTGGTTTTTTTGGCCACTGTGTGTCACGGAGTGTTGGACTGGATGGGCCATTGGTCTGATCCAACATGGCTTCTCTTACGTTCTTATGTTCTCTTGGAGGAATGGCTACATCAGAGGGGTGCGGCCTAATATGCAAAGGAGCTCCTGCTACAACATGAGCCCTGGAGATCCCAGAGTCGTCATATCCCATTCAGAAGGAGAGAGGGGGTTGAAGAAGAAGAGGAGGAAGAAGACTATAGATTTATACCCTACCTTTCTCTGTGAATCAGTCTCAAAGCCGCTTACAATCTCCTTTACCTTCCTCCCCCACAACAAACACCCAGTGAGGTAGAGGGGGGACCAAGAAGCCTCTCCCAGAAGCTGCCTTTTGAGGACAACTCCTGTGAGAGCTCTGGCTGACCCAAGGCCATTCCAGCAGGTGCAAGTGGAGGAGTGGGGGATCAAACCCGGTTCTCCCAGATCAGAGTCCGCACACTCAACCACTACACCAAACTAGCTCGCAGAAGAAGAAGGAGGAGGAGAAAGTAAAAAGAGGAGGAGACTGGATTTATACCCTGCCCTTAGTTACCTGAAGGAGTCTCAGAGCAGTTTATAATCTCCTTTCCCTTCCCCTCCCCACAACAAACACCCTGTGAGGCAGGTGGGGCTGGGAGAGCTCTCTCAGAACTGCTCCTGAGCTGAGCAGCCTTGGGAGAACTTGCGGCTGAGTCAAGGTTGCATCAGCAGGTGCATGCAGAGGAGTGGAGAATCCAACCCGGTTCGCCCGGATAAGAGTCTGCGCCTTAACCACTGCACCAAACCGGCTCAGAACACTGGACCCCCACCGCATGAAGCTGAATAGGGACATATGATTCTTATCTCACTGCAGATGCTAATATTCTGCCCCTGAGCATTTCTCCTCTGCTCTAGTTAGGCTGATTTGCAGTGTGCGTTGTATCTCTGCCTCATGGGTTCTTTCTTTGCAGTTCCCCCCCTCCCCTTCCTGGCTTCTGACTGGGTTAGAAGCAGGGGTGGAAATCCAGCAGGACCTCCTTTGCATATTAGGCCACACCCCCTGACGTAGCCAATCCTCCAAGGGCTTACACAAAAAGAGCCTTGTAAGCTCTTGGAGGATTGGCTACATTCGGAGTGGAGGGCGGGATATAAATCCAATATCTTCTTCTTCGTCTTCAATATTAGGCCACACCCTCCTGATGTAGCCAATCCTCCAAGAGCTTACAAGGCTCTTTTTTTGTAAGCCCTTAGCGGATTGGCTGCGTCAGGGGTGTGTGGCCTGAGCATTTTTCTGCCCCTGAGCATTTCTCCTCTGCTCTAGTTAGGCTGATTTGCAGTGTGCGTTGTATCTCTGCCTCATGAGTTCTTTCTTTGCAGTTCCCCCCTCCCCTTCCTGGCTTCTTGCGTTTTAACAATGTATTAATAACACATGGTTACAATATTTAATTATCTTTTTGTTATACTAACCCATATGATATTTCACCCCCCCTCCCTCCAATATTGACTTCCCCGAAGTTATACATTTGAGTTTAATTCTAAAGGTACCACTAATCTATCGAAATGTAATACTTTTGATTAATACTAAAAAATTGTCCAATGTCTTTTTACGTTCCACTCTTTCTCCATATATCCTTTGAATTTCTTCCACTCCTTTTCGAATAAGTCTAAGTCATAGTCCCTTAAAGTTTTAGTTAATTTGTCCATCTCGCGGCACGATAAAACTTTCACAATCCAGTCCCATTTCTCTGGTATTGTTCCTTGTTTCCACAGCTGCGCATACAATGTCCTAGCAGCTGAGAGCAAGTACCAAATTAAAGTCCCGTCTTCCTTTGGAAATTTTTCTAATTGTAATCCAAGCAAAAAGGTCTCTGCAGTTTTCTTGAAGTCGTAACCCAAAATTTTGGAGATTTCTTGTTGTATCCTCTTCCAATACTCTTTCGCTTTTTCACAAGTCCACCACATGTGAAAGAAAGAACCTTCGTGTTTTTTACATTTCCAACATCTATCCGACATCTTTTTGCTCATCCTAGCCAGCTTTTTCGGAGTCATATACCACCTATACACCATCTTAAAACAATTCTCCTTAATACTCTGACAAGTTGAGATCTTCATCGAGTTCTTCTTCCAAAGGTGCTCCCATGTATCCATTTGTATTTCTCTATTCACATTAATTGCCCATTTTACCATTCCTGGCTTCTGACTGGGTTAGAAGCAGGGGTGGAAATCCAGCAGGACCTCCTTTGCATATTAGGCCACACCCTCCTGATGTAGCCAATCCTCCAAGAGCTTACAAGGCTCTTTTTTTGTAAGCCCTTGGAGGATTGGCTACGTCAGGGGTGTGTGGCCTAATATGCAAAGGAGCTCCTGCTAGAATTCCACCCCTGTCTAGCAGGACATAGGAATCTCCACTCCAGCGAATATCTGACAAAGGGAGTTTTGACTCTGAAAAGCTTGTACGCCCTGAAAGTGTTAGTTCCTACGATGCTTGGGGCTCTTTAGCTAGGGGAAACGTCGACTGAGGGGCGACATGATCGAAGTTTACGAGATGATGCACGGGATAGAGAAGGTAAAGAAAGAAGTCCCTTTCTCCCTTTCTCACAATACGAGAACTGGTGGGCACTCCGTGAAATTGCTGAGCAGTCGGGTTAGAACGGATAAAAGGAAGCCCTTCTTCACCCCCAAGGGTGATCAGCACGTGAAATTCACTGCCACAGGGAGGTGGTGGCGGCTGCAAGCATAGCCAGCTTCAAGACGGGATTGGCTAAATCAGGGGTGATCGAACTTGCTTAATGCAAGAGCCACGTAGAACTAAAAGTCAGATGTTGGAGAGCTGCAAGACAGGAAGGGTTGGGAGGGAGGCAAATACATGGAGGGGGAGAGGCGGAAAGAAAGCAGCCGCTGGCTGGCTTGGCTTGGAGAAGTGATTCAAAGAGAGAAATGCCTTCTCCGAGCCGGCTGACGGGGCAGTGGGGGCTTCGAGAGCCGCACAATATGTGTGAAAGAGCTGCACGTGACTCCCGAGCCACAGTTTGGCCACCCCTGGGATAAACATATAGAGCAGAGATCCATCAGTGGCTGTTAGCCACAGGGTATAGATGGAACTCTCTGTCTGGGGCAAGTGATGCTCTGTATTCTTGGAGTTTGGGAGGAGCAACAGTGGGAGGGCTTCTAGTGTCCTGGCCCCACTGATGGACCTCCTGATGGCACCTGGTTCTTTTGGCCGCTGCGTGACACAGAGTGTTGGACTGGATGGGCCTTTGGCCTAATCCAACATGGCTTCTCTTATGTTCTTATGTCTGGGGCAGTGATGCTCTGTCTTCTTGGTGCTTGGGGAGGGCACAGTGGGAGAGCTTCTAGTGTCCTGGCCCCACTGATGGACCTCCTGATGGCACCTGGTTCTTTTGGCCGCTGCGTGACACAGAGTGTTGGACTGGATGGGCCTTTGGCCTAATCCAACATGGCTTCTCTTATGTTCTTATGTCTGGGGCAGTGATGCTCTGTCTTCTTGGTGCTTGGGGAGGGCACAGTGGGAGAGCTTCTAGTGTCCTGACCCCACTGGTGGACCTCCTGATGGCACCTGGTTCTTTTGGCCACTGTGTGACACAGAGTGTTGGACTGGATAGGCCTTTGGCCTAATCCAACATGGCTTCTCTTATGTGCTTATGTCTGGGGCAGTGATGCTCTGTCTTCTTGGTGCTTGGGGAGGGCACAGTGGGAGAGCTTCTAGTGTCCTGACCCCACTGGTGGACCTCCTGATGGCACCTGGTTCTTTTGGCCACTGTGTGACACAGAGTGTTGGACTGGATGGGCCTTTGGCCTAATCCAACATGGCTTCTCTTATGTTCTTATGTCTGGGGCAGTGATGGTTATGTCTGGGGCAGTGATGCTCTGTCTTCTTGGTGCTTGGGGAGGGCACAGTGGGAGGGCTTCTGGTGTCCTGACCCCACTGGTGGGCCTCCTGATAGCACCTGGCTCTTTTGGCCGCTGTGTGACACTGAGTGTTGGACTGGATGGGCCATTGGTCTGATAACAGCATGGCTTCTCATGTTCTTTTGTCTGGAGACAGTGATGCTTTGTGTTCTTGGTGCTTGCGAGGGCACAGTGGGAAGGCTTGGCTCTTTAGCTTGGAGAAAAATGGACTGAGGGGTGACATGATAGAGGTTTGCAAGATTATGCACACGATAGAGAAGGTAGAGAAAAGTCCTTTTCTCCCTTTCTCACAATACAAGAACTCATGGGGGTACTCAATGAAATTGCTGAACAATCGGGTTAGAGCAGATAAAAGGAAGTCCTTCTTCACTCAAAGGGTGATTAACACACGGAATTCACTGCCACAGGAGGTGGTGGCGGCTGCAAGCATAGACGGCTTCAAGAAGGGATTGGATCAACATCTGGAGCAGAGGTCCATCAGTGGCTATTAGTCACAGCGTATTGTTGGAACTCTCTGTCTGGGACAGTGATGCTCTGTATTCTTGGTGCTTGGGAGGGGCAACAGGGTGAAGGGTTTTAGTGTCCTGGCCCCACTGATGGACGTCCTAATGGCACTTGGGGATTTTTTTGGCCACTGTGTGACACAGAGGCCGTTTTCCCACAGACCTTACCGCGGAGCGCCGTCCCTCTTCACCGTGCAGCGTCTGCGCGGATTTCCCACCAACTGCTCCGCAGAACCAGGAAGTGCCAGACCTTTTGCATCGCAGATGTAAACCACCAAAAACCAGTTTACGTTAGCGACGCAAAAGCCGCGGCTCTTCCTGGTTATGCGGAGCAGTTGGTGGGAAATCCGCGCAGACGCTGCGCGGTGAAGAGGGACGTTGCTCCGCTGTAAGGTCTGTGGGAAAACGGCCAGAGTGTTGCATTAGATGGGTCGTTGGCCTGATCCAACATGGCTTCTCTTACGTTCTTATCACGGCACCCTGATTTTGCAGCATAGCCTATGTTAGCGGTCGTCTTCCAATGCAGTCGGAATATTGATCAGGAAGTATTGCCCAACATGTTCAGAACAGCATTTCTGCGGCGTTCGGCTGTCTCTCTCTCTCCTTCCCTCCTTCATGCTGAGCTTTTATCAGAGAGAAAAAAGTGGGGTTGAACATCGAACTCCAACCGGTTGATGGCACACATTGGGCACTTTAGGTCGTTAATAACAATTACATCAGGCGGGCTGAATTGATTTATTAATAATGAATCAATGTGGCCGCGTCGTCTGCCGTGCAATCACGCAAAGAAGCAATATCTCAGCGGGGACTTTGCGGCTGTCCAGACGCTCCAAATGGAGAGCAATTCCTCAGAGCTGGATAATGCTCGGAAGAGCCGTCAAAGCGGACACCGTGAGTATTATTTAAAAGGCTCTTTTGCACATTACGGAGCTACGAAGCAGGAGATGCGCTCGCGGCTGCGGCTTTCCAGCCGCTCACCCTTTCTCCAGGGACCGGAGGGAAGTACACAAAGTTTCCCCCTGATTTTATCTTTGCAAAAAAGCCTTTTGAGGTAGGCTAGCGTGTCAGAGGGTGGCTAACCACAGTAAGAAAAACCCTTGGGTGAACAGATCCAAGTGGGCAGCGGTGTTGGTCTGAAGCAATGGCACAAAGTAGAGGTCAAGTATACCTTTCAGACCAACAAAGTTTTATTCAGGATGGGAGCTTTCGTGTGCTCTTAAGCACACTTCATCAGACAATTGGATGGAATGGCAAGCACTCCTAAATATAGAGAAAGTGGGCAGTACATAACATAAGAAAATAAGAGAAGCCATGTTGGATCAGGCCAATGGCCCATCCAGTCCAACACTCTGTGTCACAAAGGAACATAAGAGGAGCCATGTTGGATCAGGCCAATGGCCCTTCCAGTCCAGCACTCTGTTCCACATAAGAACATAAGAGAAGCCCTGTTGGATCAGGCCAGTGGCCCCTCCAGTCCAACACTCTGTGTCACATAAGAACATAAGAGAAGCCCTGTTGGATCAGGCCAATGGCCCATCCAGTCCAACACTCTGTGCCACATAAGAACATAAGAGAAGCCCTGTTGGATCAGGCCAGTGGCCACTCCAGTCCAACACTCTGTGTCACATAAGAACATAAGAGAAGCCCTGTTGGATAAGGCCAGTGGTCCATCCAGTCCAACACTCTGTGTCACATAAGAACATAAGAGAAGCCCTGTTGGATCAGGCCAATGGCCCTTCCAGTCCAGCACTCTGTGTCACATAAGAACATAAGAGAAGCCCTGTTGGATCAGGCCAATGGCCCATCCAGTCCAACACTCTGTGCCACATAAGAACATAAGAGAAGCCCTGTTGGATCAGGCCAGTGGTCCATCCAGTCCAACACTCTGTGTCACATAAGAACATAAGAGAAGCCCTGTTGGATCAGGCCAATGGCCCATCCAGTCCAACACTCTGTGTCACATAAGAACATAAGAGAAGCCCTGTTGGATCAGGCCAGTGGTCCATCCAGTCCAACACTCTGTGTCACATAAGAACATAAGAGAAGCCGTGTTGGATCAGGCCAATGGCCCTTCCAGTCCAGCACTCTGTGTCACATAAGAACATAAGAGAAGCCCTGTTGGATCAGGCCAATGGCCCATCCAGTCCAACACTCTGTGCCACATAAGAACATAAGAGAAGCCCTGTTGGATCAGGCCAGTGGCCCCTCCAGTCCAACACTCTGTGTCACATAAGAACATAAGAGAAGCCATGTTGGATCAGGCCAATGGCCCATCCAGTCCAAAACTCTGTGTCACACAATGGCCAAAAATATTTATATATATTTATATTTCCTCTGATTTTATCTTTGCAAAAAAGCCTTTTGAGGTAGGCTAGCCTGTCAGAGGGTGGCTAACCACAGTAAGAAAAACCCTTGGGTGAACATATATATATGTGTATGCGCAATACATCGCCAGGGAAAGTGTATGCGCAATACATCGCCTCTCCTTTCCCGGTGTAGTGAATGCCGCGTGGTCACTGTCTGGCTATGCCTGGCAGATGGTCACTGCAATGGCCTCTCCTACATTACTGCATCCATGGCAACACCTTCTCGCTGGTCCCCCCTGTTTTTTCACAGAGTTTGCCACATCATGGTGCGACCAAATGTCCGGCGGTATAACCGGATGGGCAGGCTGGGCCCACCAACCTCGCCAGCCAAGAGAAGGAAACTCTAACATCAAACCCGAGCAGACAGAGCTCGTTAATGTAACACCTACCATCTGGAGGACTCGCTGCTGGCGTCCCGGCTTACTGGGCCATGGCAGATGACCCCAAGGTGAAAGGGTGGAGCCAGTACTGTGCACACTGCGCTTCACCTAAAAATTCCTCTGCGCAGGCATGATATATATATATAATATACACACACACATATATATATACACACACACTTTGGCTAATAGCCACTGATGGACCTCTGCTCCGTATTTTTATCCAATCCCCTCTTGAAGCTGGCTATGCTTGTAGCCGCCACCACCTCCTGTGGCAGTGAATTCCACGTGTTAATCACACTTTGGGTGAAGAAGTACCTCCTTTTATCCATTTTAACCTGACTGCTTAGCAATTTCATTGAATGCCCATGAGTTCTTCTATGTTCTTATGTCTAGGGCAGTGATGCTCTGTATTCTTAGTGCTTGGGAGGGGCAACAGTGGGAGGGCTTCTAGTGTCCTGGCCCCACTAATGGACCTCCTGATGGCACCTGGGTTTTTTGGCCACTGTGTGACACAGAGTGTTGGACTGGAGGGGCCATGATCCAACGTGGCTTCTCTTATGTTCTTATGTGACACAGAATGTTGGACTGGAGGGGCCACTGGCCTGATCCAACACGGCTTCTCTTATGTTCTTATGTGACACAGAGTGTTGGACTGGAGGGGCCACTGGCCTGATCCAACACGGCTTCTCTTATGTTCTTATGTGACTCAGAGTGTTGGACTGGATGGGCCATTGGCCTGATCCAACATGGCTTCTGTTACGTTCTTATGAGGTACATGTGATATTCTGATATGGGTTGTGAGTTTTTTTTCTCCCACGCCTCTGTGTTAAAACTTTTTCCAAAGGAGATGTCTGTTCTCCTTTGAACTGCTAACCAATCATGGAACCCAGTTTTGAAGTGGGAAACATGAGGAGAAGCGAAAGGGTTAAGTCCCCTCCCTTCCCTAACCAGCCCTAAGGCAAACTGAGGCTGAAGGAGAACACAATTTGCATCTTACAGGAGGAGATGTGTGATCTGAGTCTCATCTGTTGGAGCCACGCACAGGAATCTGAACCTGGGTTGTCTTCTCTCAGGGGTAAACGGCATGCTACATTTCTTCACTGGCTTATACTTGTTTTCCCATGTTCCCTGAAGCCATACAACAGCTGCGGAGGAAAATGTTTGGGTTTTTTTTAAGAGAGAGAGAGAGACCGCATGGGAACAGCACATCACCGCAGGGGGAAGACGGGCTTCTGTCCCCCTCCAGCAGTTTTCTCGTGCGAAAATTATGCTTGAGGGGGAGTTATTTTGCCAATTTCGCTGCTCCACATGGAATATCGGCGCATGCTGAGCGGCTGCGGGGAACACGGGAAAAACAAGTGTAAACAAGCGAAGCAACATCGTGTGTAGCTGACCCCTCTGTCTAACACTTTCACCCCTGCAGCGCGCTGGCTTGTGTTAACTTTCACCATTCGACCTCGTCCGAATTTCTGTTCTCTGAACTTTCGAACATCACTTTTTTGTTCCAGTCTCTCCCCACCCCCCCACCCCAGCTCCTCATGCAATTAGGCCTGTCTGCCTCTCGCCGCGGCGCGGCCCTCGTTGCGTGAAGGTGATCGAATACCTTGAGCGAGGGTGATGGTTGCCGTCGCTCCCAGAATCCTTTGCTGCTCTCTCCGTTTCCAGGCACGGTTGTTTGCTAGGCGCGTCTCGGCTAATCCCCCTCAAACAGCATTTTTATTAATTTCCCCACTTTCTCAAATATTATCCCGAGCCGCTTGCAAGTGGAAAGACAAAATTATGTTAAAACAGTACACCTTTGAGCTAAACGCAGTAATCGCCTACCCTGATACATTTATTTATTTAGGCTTTAAAAAAAAAAAAATCCTGCTATGCTTCCCAAGGGAGACTCAAAGCAGCTTACGAAAATTACCAAAGTGCAGGTTAAATCAGCAACGTAAACAGACGGTAGCACCAAAGAATGCGCCAAGCAACATTGTGAGCGAGGGTCGCCAGTCCCCAGGTGGGAAATGTATTACAGCGGGAGAATGATTGAAACCAAAGCGAAGAACTGTGATGGAATGAACGAAAACAATATACAAATAAGTTCAGAAATGCTCACTTAAATAGCAACTTTCAGGTAGTGATCGTTGCGATGCAATTTGACAACTATTGCACACGGGTGAATGCGTTTAATCCTTTGCGGCAGCATGCGTCTAAGCACCTAAGTTCTCGACTGAAAGTGCAACAAAGCGCTTGCAGAACAGAGCGCCTGTGCAATATCTTGCAATAAAGTTTCCTTTCTGATGACTTCGCCTTGTCCTTCTCAACTAAATTCTCGACTAAAGTGCAATAAAGCGCTTGCAGAACAAAGTGCCTATGCAATATCTTGCAATAAAGTTTCCTTTCTGATGACTCCTCCTTGTCATTCTCGACTAAAGTGCAATAAAGCGCTTGCAGAACAAAGTGCCTGTGCAATATCTTGCAATAAAGTTTCCTTTCTGATGACTCCGCCTTGTCCTTCTCAACTAAATTCTCGACTAAAGTGCAATAAAGCGCTTGCAGAACAAAGTGCCTGTGCAATACCTTGCAATAAAGTTTCCTTTCTGATGACTCCGCCTTGTCCTTCTCAACTAAATTCTCGACTAAAGTGCAATAAAGCGCTTGCGGAACAAAGTGCCTGTGCAATACCTTGCAATAAAGCTTCCTTTCTGATGACTCCGCCTTGTCCTTCTCAACTAAATTCTCGACTGAAGCGCTTCGTGCAACAAAGCGCTTGCAGAACAAAGTGCCTGTGCAATATCTTGCAATAAAGTTTCTTTTCTGATGACTCCTCCATGCCCCTCTGTTGGAGCCCGGAGCCGGCAGGACGCTTGTTGCACCGTTTCCAATCTCTTTATCGAAGAGGGATATCCAAAGTTTTTATCTCATGACAGCACTCTTGACGAGAACTAGAGCATATACAAGCGCGCACAAATCTTTCCAACGGCGTTGAGGAGCCTTCAGGGGGAAAAGACTTTATTGCAAGATATTGCACAGGAACTTTGTTCTATAAGCAGTTCGTTGCACTAAGCACTTCAGTTTAGAATTTAGGTGCTGCTGCAAAGGATTCAACCTGTTCACCCGAGTGTAATAGTTGTTAAATTTCGTTGTGATGATCACTATCTGAAAGTTGATATGCATGGAATGGAGAAAGTAAAGAAAGAAGGACTTTTCTCCCTTTCTCACAATACAAGAACTCATGGGCATTCAATGAAATTGTTGAGCAGTTGGGTTAGAACGGATAAAAGGAAGTCCTTCTTCACCCAAAGGGTGATTAACACATGGAATTCACTGCCACAGGAGGTGGTGGCGGCTACAAGCATAGCCAGCTTCAAGAGGGGATTGGATAAAAATATGGAGCAAAGGTCCATCAGTGGCTATTAGCCACAGTGTGTGTATATATGTGTGTGTGTGTACATACGCACACACATATATTGGCCACTGTGTGACACAGAGTGTTGGACTGGATGGGCCATTGGCCTGATCCAACATGGCTTCTCTTATGTTCTTATGATATTTAAATGAGTATTTTTTGAGCCTCCCAAAGAAGTTGCCCCTATCCATTATTTCCAGTGGAGGGAAGGCATTTCAAAGGTGTGCAGTCCCTTTGAATGTGATGGGCAGAACTCCCTTTGGAGTTCAATGATGCTTGTTGCAACCTTGCTCCTGGCTCCACCCCCAAAGTCTCCTGGCTCCACCCCCAAAGTCCCCTGGCTCCACCCCCCAAGTCCCCAGATATTTCTTGAATTGGACTTGGCAACCCTATTGTGAGCAGATTTTGGATTCATCGGGCGGGTTCGTCCAAGTCCGCATGCTGCAAGCCGCAGGCTAAGAACCAAGATCAAGATTCTTTGGCTTAGGCTGACCAGATCTCCCCATTTGGTGGGAGACCACCCCCCCCACACACACACGCACACACACACACACCATCTGCCCACTCTGTTACCACAAGGGTTGCCGAGTCCAATTCAAGAAATATCTGGTGACTTTGGGGGTGGGGCCAGGAGACACTGGGGGTGGGGCCAGGAGACATTGAGGGCGGAGCCAGGAGCAAGGGTGTGACAAGCATCATTGACCTCCAAAGGGAACTCATTTGTTATGAGGGCCAGATCTGACATAGATGAGACCTTGTCGGGCCAGGCCAGGTTGGGCCAAGCTATGTCGAGCTGCGCCACGTGTATACCTATTTAAGATTAGGTAGCAGTGATATAAACTTTATAAAGGACACAAACGCAATTAAATATTTTTCAAAAAACTTAAAACGTGCTTAAAAACGTTAGCGCTCGTTGGTCTTAAAGGTGCTTTCTTTGTATTTCTCCCTTGGGATCCAGGGGACCGGGCAAAGGAAGCTCTGGCTCTTTCCTTCCTTCCCCAGGGGACTGGGGAGGGGGAGGAGCCTCAGCCAATAGAAGGAAGACAGGCTTGGCTCAAGTAGCTCTGCTGTGCGATTGAGGGAGCCTGGAAAAACGTGCTCTGTCTCCTCCCCCCACTTCCTCCCCAAGGGAGGAGCCTTAGCCAACGGAGAAAACAGAGGTTTTGCTCTGTAGCTCCGGTTCAGTTGAGCAAGCCTTGCAAAGCAAGCTGTGATGCAGGAGGAAGCAAGAGAGAGTGAAAAGGAAACAGACAGCCAGTTGCTTGGGGGACCTGATAGGAGCCCTCCGGGGGCCGAATCTGGACTGCATGTTTGATACCTCTGCCTTCTTGAAGCTGCCGTTTCTTCCAAGGGATCCGCTCTCTGTAGTCTGGAGATCAGCTGTGAATCCAGGAGATCTCCAGGCCCCACCTGGAGGTTGGTAAACTTTCCAAAGCACATGTTCTTCCCCTGAGCCCTTCTGCTGGCCCAGTAGGGATCTGAACTCAGATCTTCCCTGTCCGAGACCAGCAATCTATTCCACCACAGGCTGGCTTTGTTCTGTTTTGAAGTGAGTATAAAAATGCCCCTCCAAGCGCATCCATTTTGTCTAAAAGCATATGCAATTACAGGAAAATAAGTCAGAACTTGACTGTTTGGCTCATGTAAACTGTCGCTCTCTGCCAGCGCATGTTCTCATGACATCTGCCGAAATCTTTTAAAAAAAAAACCCAAAGGAAGAGATTTTTAGATTCTGCCTCTTCACCGCCTCCGGTCCATCACACGTCCCTCCTCTTTGCGTTGTTTTAGCCCGAGCTGAAGGCAAGACCAAAAAAACAAACGCGGCGTGGATTATTTCAATCTCAGCAAAGAAGATGATATTGGATTTATATTCCGCCCTCCACTCTGAAGAGTCTCAGAGCGGCTCACAGTCTCCTTTCCCTTCCTCCCCCACAACAGACACCCTGTGAGGTAGATGAAGATATTGGATTTATATCCCGCCCTCCACTCCGAAGAGTCTCAGAGCGGCTCACAATCTCCTCTACCTTCCCCCCTCCCCACAACAGACACCCTGTGAGGTAGATGAAGATACTGGATTTATATGCCACCCTCCACTCCAAAGAGTATCAGAGCGGCTCACAATCTCCTTTACCTTCCTCCCCCACAACAGACACCCTGTGAGGTAGATGAAGATATGGGATTTATATCCCACCCTCCACTCCGAAGAGTCTCAGAGCGGCTCACAATCTCCTTTCCCTTCCTCCCCCCCACAACAGACACCCTGTGAGGTAGATGAAGATATTGGATTTATATCCCGCCCTCCACTCCGAAGAGTCTCAGAGCGGCTCACAATCTCCTTTACCTTCCCCCCACAACAGACACCCTGTGAGGTAGATGAAGATATTGGATTTATATCCCGCCCCCCACTCCGAAGAGTCTCAGAGCAGCTCACAATCTCCTTTACCTTCCTCCCCCACACACACACAACAGACACCCTGTGAGGTAGATGAAGATATGGGATTTATATCCCACCCTCCACTCCGAAGAGTCTCAGAGCGGCTCACAATCTCCTTTCCCTTCCTCCCCCCCACAACAGACACCCTGTGAGGTAGATGAAGATATTGGATTTATATCCCGCCCTCCACTCCGAAGAGTCTCAGAGCGGCTCACAATCTCCTTTCCCTTCCTCCCCCACAACAGACACCCTGTGAGGTAGATGAAGATATTGGATTTATATCCCGCCCCCCACTCCGAAGAGTCTCAGAGCGGCTCACAATCTCCTTGACCTTCCTCCCCCACAACAGACACCCTGTGAGGTAGATGAAGATATTGGATTTATATCCCGCCCTCCACTCCGAAGAGTCTCAGAGCGGCTCACAATCTCCTTTCCCTTCCTCCCCCCCACAACAGACACCCTGTGAGGTAGATGAAGATATTGGATTTATATCCCGTCCTCCACTCCGAAGAGTCTCAGAGCGGCTCACAATCTCCTTTCCCTTCCTCCCCCACAACAGACACCCTGTGAGGTAGATGAAGATATTGGATTTATATCCCGCCCTCCACTCCGAAGAGTCTCAGAGCGGCTCACAATCTCCTTTCCCTTCCTCCCCCACAACAGACACCCTGTGAGGTAGATGAAGATATTGGATTTATATCCCACCCTCCACTCCGAAGAGTCTCAGAGCGGCTCACAATCTCCTTTCCCTTCCTCCCCCACAACAGACACCCTGTGAGGTAGATGAAGATATTGGATTTATATCCCGCCCTCCACTCCGAAGAGTCTCAGAGCGGCTCACAATCTCCTTTCCCTTCCTCCCCCACAACAGACACCCTGTGAGGTAGATGAAGATATTGGATTTATATCCCACCCTCCACTCCGAAGAGTCTCAGAGCGGCTCACAATCTCCTTTCCCTTCCTCCCCCACAACAGACACCCTGTGAGGTAGATGAAGATATTGGATTTATATCCCGCCCTCCACTCCGAAGAGTCTCAGAACGGCCTACAATCTCCTTTCCCTTCCTCCCCCACAACAGACACCCTATGAGGTGGGTCGGGCTGGAGAGGGCTCTCACAGCAGCTGCAAGTGGAGGAGTGTGGAATCAAACCCGGTTCTCCCAGATAAGAGTCTGCACACTTAACCACTACACCAAACTGGCTGTCCAGAAGAAATGGGCAAGGAAGCAGACCTTTGTGACAAGGGAGGACAGAAAGCACACCGTGCCGCTGTGCCAGTTTATAGGGATGCCAACCGTCAGGTGGGACCTGGGGATCCCCTGAAATGACAGTTCATCTTTAGACTAGAAAGATTAGTCCCCAGATATTCCTTGAATTGGACCTGGAAACCCTACCTTGGCCACTGGCAGGGGATTTAGGGGGAGGGGGGGTAAGAGTTGCCAAATTTCAGCTTGGGAAACTCCTGGAGATTTGGGGATAGAAGTTGGGAAAGAAAGGAACCTTAGTAGGCTACAGTGCAAAAAAGTTTACCTTCCAAAGCATTCATTTTCTCCAAGGGAACTGCTTTCTCACAATGCAAGAACTCGTGGGCATTCCATGAAATTGCTGAGCAGATAAAAGGAAGTACTTTTTCACCCAAAGGGTGATTAACTTGTGGAATTCACTGCCACAGGAGGTGATGGCGGCTACAAGCATAGCCAGCTTCAAGAGGGGATTGGATAAGCATATGGAGCAGAGGTCCATCAGTAGCTATTACCCACAGCATATTGATGGAACTCTCTGACTGGGGCTAGTGATGCTCTGTATTCTTGGTGCTTGGAGGGGCAACAGTGGGAGGGCTTCTAGTGTCCTGGCCCCACTGGTGGACCTCCTGATGGCTCTTGGTTATTTTGATCACTGTGTGACACAGAGTAGCCACTGGCCTGATCCAACAGGACTTCTCTTATGTGACCCAGAGTGTTGGACTGGAGGGGCCATTGGCCTGATCCAACAGGACTTCTCTTATGTTCTTATGTGGCTCAGAGGTGGTGGCGGCTAAAAGCATAGGCAGCTTCAAGAGGGGATTGGATAAAAATATTGAGCAAAGGTCCATCAGTGGCTATTAACCACAGTGTGTATATATGTGTGTGTGTGTGTACATACACACACACATATATTGGCCACTGTGTGACACAGAGTGTTGGACTGGAGGGGCCATTGGCCTGATCCAACAGGGCTTCTCTTATGTTCTTACGTGACATAGAGTGTTGGACTGGAGGGGCCACTGGCCTGATCCAACATGGCTTCTCTCATGTTCTTTTGTGACACAGAATGTTAGACTGGATGGGCCATTGGCCTGATCCAACATGGCTTCTCTTATGTTCTTATGTGACACAGAGTGTTGGACTGGATGGGCCATTGGCCTGATCCAACATGGCTTCTCTTATGTTCTTATGTGACACAGAGTGTTGGACTGGATGGGCCACTGGCCTGATCCAACAGGGCTTCTCTTATGTTCTTATGTGACACAGAGTGTTGGACTTGATGGGCAATTGGCCTGATCCAACAGGGCTTCTCTTATGTTATTATGTGACACAATGGGCGTTTTCGCACTGACCTTAATCGGTAGCGACGCCCCCCCACTTCAGCGCGCAGGATCTGCCCGGATTTTGCACCTATTGCCGCGGAGCACCCGGAAGAGCCGGAAAGTCCCGCAGCTTTTGCGGCGCAAATGGAAACCGCCAAAATCCAGTTTCCATTTGCGCCGCAAAAGCCGCGGGACTTTCCGGCTCTTCCGGGTGCTCCGCGGCAATTGGTGCGAAATCCGGGCTGATCCTGCGCGCTGAAGAGGGGAGTCACTGCCGATTAAGGTCAGTGCGAAAACGCCCAGAGTGTTGGACTTGATGGGCCATTGGCCTGATCCAACAGGGCTTCTCTTATGTTCTTGTGTCATAAGGCCCTGGCAGAGCCCATCCTGATGCCGAACTTGTGTTTCCAAATTTCCCGTGCTTCAAACGTCAAGGTCGCCCATGCGTGCATTCCTCCTCGATGAATTTAAAATGCATTCGTGGACCAGGTGTGTTCTGCAAGAAGAAAATCCCAGATTAGACCGTGCGAGCGGTTTTCGTAGACTCACCGGCTCTGTAACAATCACACGCCCTTGCAGCTCGTACCCTTAGATGTATGTTGAAGCCAAATGTGCCGCTTGTACCAAATGGTAAGGATGCTTCCCTTTCCTTTTCAACGACGCAACTGTTTACCGGATTCTTTTTTTTGTTCTGCTTTAAGTGCTAATCTTCTGGCAAAGCTTATCTTGTTTATCTTAATTAAACGTGCTGAGCTCTTGCAAAGGCCTTTGGTTGGAATGAGTCGCTCAGCACTTGCATGGCTTAATTGCCAATTAGTCATGTTGAGGAAAACCTCCCTATAAAAAAGGAAACGCTTGGCAGCGCTCAGAGAGGCAAACAAAAGCAAGCGAGGAGGTGGGCGATGGGCCCCCCACCCCACCCCGAGCTGCGAGAACCTCCCCTCTCCTTCCTGGAAAAACTGGCTCCGTTTTCAGGGCCACGGAAAAAGAGGGGACCGCAGTTTATGGAGCAAAGCCATCATGTTGGCTTTACCCTTCTCAAAACCTGCAGTAGAGTTGCCAATTCTCAAGAGGGAGCAGGAGATCCCCCGGTCTGAAGAAGAAGAAGAAGAATTGCAGATTTATATCCGCTCTTCTCTCTGAATCAGACTCAGAGCGGCTCACAATCTCTTTTATCTTCTCCTCCCACAACAGACACCCTGTGAGGTGGGTGGGGCTGAGAGAGCTCTCACAGCAGCTGCCCTTTCAAGGACAGCTCCGCCAGAGCTATGGCTGACCTATTCCGGCAGCTGCAAGTGGAGTGGGGAATCAAACCCGGTTCTCCCAGATAAGAGTCTGCACACTTAACCACTACACCAAACTGGCTCTTAAAGTTGCTTTATTCCCACCTCTCTCCCATCTATTTTCCTACCTTCCTTCCTGTCGTGCAGCTCTCAAACGTCTGATGTTCATGTCTAACAGCTCTCAAACATCTGACATTTATTCTACGTGGCTCTTATGTTAAGCAAGTTTGGCCACTCCTGCTCACAGGGAAGAAGACAAAGATTTATACCCCGCCCTTCTCTCTGAATCAGAGACTCAGAGCGGCTTACAATCTCCTATATCTTCTCCGCCCACAACAGACACCCTGTGAGATGGGTGGGGCCAAGAGAGCTCTCCCAGAAGCTGCCCTTTCAAGGACAACCTCTGTGATAGTTATGGCTGACCCAAGGCTATTCCAGCAGGTGCAAGTGGAGAAGTGGGGAATCAAACCCAGTTCTCCCGGATAAGAATCCACACACTTAACCACTACACCAAACTGGCTCTCACCAAACTGGAGGCCCTCCCCCTGCTTCAGGGTCACCAGAAAGCGGGGCGGGGGGGCGGGAAATGTCTGCTGGGCACTCCATTATTCCCTATGGAGACCAATTCCCATGGGGTATAACGAAGAATTGATCTGTAGATATCTAGGGCTCTGGGGGCTGTTTTTTTAGGTAGAGGCACCAAATTTTCCACATAGCATCCCGTGCCCCTCCCCAAAATCCCCTCCAAGTTTCAAAGGGATTGGACCATGGGGCCCAATTCTTTGAGCCCCCAAAGAAGGTGCCCCTATCTTTCATTATTTCCAATGGAGGGAAGGCATTTAAAAGGTGTGTGGTCCCTTTAAATGTGATGGCCGGCACTCCCTTTGGAGTTCAGTTATGCTTGTCACAACCTGGCTCCATCCCCAAAGTCTCCTGGCTCCACCCCCAAAGTCCCCAGATATTTCTTTAATTGGACTTGGCAACCCTAACCTGCAAGCATCTTTTCGCTGGCCTGTAGGTTCTGCCTCGATAACACTTGTAAGCAGACTAGACATTCTCAGGGACCAGCTTGTGTACAAATTCTCATTCGTACCTCCAAGGCTGTTCTGACGTCATGGAATGCTTACAAACATTTTACCTAAGCAGAAGTCAGGGAGTACCTTTAAGACCGAGAAAGTTTTATTCAGAATGTAAGCTTTGTAGAAGCACACTTCATCAGACAAAAGAAGAAGAAGAAGAAGAAGAAGAAGAAGAAGAAGAAGATGATGATGATATTGGATTTATATCCCGCCCTCCACTCTGAAGAGTCTCAGAGCAGCTCACAATCTCCTTTCCCTCCCCCCCCCCACAACAGACAACCTGTGAGGTAGATGAAGATATTGGATTTATATCCCGCCCTCCACTCTGAAGAGTCTCAGAGCAGCTCACAATCTCCTTTCCCTTCCTCCCCCCCACAACGGACACCCTGTGAGGTAGATGAAGATATTGGATTTATATCCCGCCCTCCACTCCGAAGAGTCTCAGAGCGGCTCACAATCTCCTTTGCCTTCCTCCCCCACAACAGACACCCTGTGAGGTGGGTGGGGCTGGAGAGGGCTCTCCCAGCAGCTGCCCTTTCAAGGACAATCTCTGCCAGTGCTATGACTAACCCAAGGCCATTCCAGCAGGTGCAAGTGGAGGAGTGGGGAATCAAACCCAGTTCTCCCAGATAAGAGTCCGCACACTTAACCACTACACCAAACTGGCTCTCAATAGGATAGAATGGTAAGCAGGCAGCGAACTAGTATGCAAAATCATGGAAATGGTTTATTAGCAGATTAAAAAGCATCACAATTTGAGGTCTGCTGGTTGTTCGTTTGTGCTGACTGGGCTGTAGCAACAAGAAGGCAACAAAAGTCGGAATAGCAGATTGGTGTCTATGTTATAAGGTGTGAAAGTGCAGTAAATAAAAGTCTGTTGGAATGTTAGCTCTGGGTTTAAAATGAGGGCGTTCGTTTCTCAGAGGTTTAATTTAAACATGTAATGCACACAATAAACATCGTTCTAGTTTGCCGTTAGAAAAGAAAAAGAATACATTAAAATAGAGCGGAAGATGGGCTTAGTATATGTAATGAGATAAACAGCCGATATCCCTTATTTGAGTATGTCAATACGAAAAAAACATTATTCTGATGGAAAAGGAAAAGGTGGGCCTCTGTGCAAGCACCAGTCGTTTCCGACTCTGGGTTGACGTTGCTTTCACAAGATTTTCACAGCAGACTTTTTATGGGGTGGTTTGTCCTTGCCTTCCCCAGTCCTCTACACTTTCCCCCCGCAAGCTGGGGACTCCTTTGACCGACCTCGGAAGGATGGAAGGCCGAGTCAACCTCGAGCCGGCTACCTGAAAACCCAGCTTCTGACGGGGATCAAACTCAGGTCGTGAGCAGAGCTTAGGAATGCAGGACTTCAGCTTTACCCTCTGCGCCACGGGGCTCTCTCCATTATTCTGATACACTATCCTGAAAGAGAAATACATTGGAAAAACATCTGTATCTGCGGAAGTGATGTGGTGGGAAGTACTGTCAAGTCACAGCTGACTTACGATGACCCAGTAGGCTTTTCAAGGAAAGAGATGCACAGAGGTGGTTTGCCATGACCTGCTTCAGCGGTGCCACCCTGACATTCCTTGGTGGTCTTCCATCCAAGTACAAATTAGACCCCAACCCTGTTAAGATAGCCTGGATCATCCAAGGCAGGAAAGAGGAGGAAGAGGAGGAGATTAGATTTATACCCTGCCCTTCATTATCCAAAAGAGTTTCAGAGTGGCTTACAGGCTCCTTTTCCTTCCCTTCCCCACAACAGACACCCTGTGAGGTAGGTGGGGCTGAGAGAGCTCTGACACAAACTGCTCTTGAGCGGAACAGCTCCACGAGAACTTGTGGCTGACTCATAAGAACATAAGAGAAGCCATGTTGGATCAGGCCAGTGGCGCATCCAGTCCATCAGTCTGTGACACACAGTGGCCAGAAACCCAGGTGCCATCAGGAGCTCCATCAGTGGGGACACTAGAAGCCCTCCCACTGTTGCCCCTCCCAAGCATCAAGAATACAGAGCATCCCTGCCCCAGACATAAGAACACAGGAGAAGCCATGTTGGTTCAGGCCAATGGCCCATTCAGTCCAACACTCTGTGTCACGCAGTGGCCAAAAAACCCAAGTGCCATCAGGAGATCCACCAGCGGGGCCAGGACACCAGAAGCCCCTCCCACTGTTGGCCCACCAAGCGCTAAGAATACAGAGCATCATTGCCCCAGACATAAGAACATAAGAGAAGCCCTGTTGGATCAGGCCAATGGCCCCTCCAGTCCAACACTCTGTGTCACATAAGAACATAAGAGAAGCCATGTTGGATCAGGCCAATGGCCCCTCCACTCCAACACTCTGTGTCACAGAAGAACATAAGAGAAGCCCTGTTGGATCAGGCCAATGGCCCATCCAGTCCAACGCTCTGTGTCACACAGTGGCCAAAAACCCAGATGCCATCAGGAGGTCCATCAGTGGAGACACTAGAAGTCCTCACCCTGTTCCCCCTCCCAAGCACCCAGAATACAGAGCATCCCTGCCCCAGACAGGGAGTTCCATCAATACCCTGTGGCTAATAGCCACTGCTGGACCTCTGCTCCAGATGTTCATCCAATCCCCTCTTGAAGCTGTCTATGCTTGTGGCCGCCACCACCTCCATGTGTTGCTCGAGGTCCCACCAGCAGGAGGAGCGGGGAATCAAACCCTGTTTGCCCAGGTAAAAGTCTGTGCATTTAACCACACCACATTGGCTCTCTGTACCGTCAAATGGCAATCAACTCATGGTAACCCCATAGAGCTTTCAAGGCACAAGATGAACAGAGATGGTCTGCCCTTGCCTGCGCCTGCATAACGACCCTGGACTTCCTTGGTGTAATGACCAGAGTCCAAGTAATGACCAGAGGTCAACCCTGTGTTATGTGGCGGCTGAAAAGGCAAATGCAATTTTGGGCTGTATCAACAGAAGTCTAGTGTCACGTGAAGCGATGGCATCGCTTTACTCTGCTCTGGTAAGACCTCTCCTGGAGACTCGTGTTCAGTTTTGGGTACCGCATTTTAAGGAGGATATAGACAAGCTGGAACGGGTCCAGAGGACGAAGATGGTGAGGGGTTTGGAGGCCAAGTCTTGTGAAGAAAGGTTGAAGGAGCTGGGCATGTTTAGCCTGGAGAGGAGGCGGCTGAGAGGTGATAGGATCATCGTCTTCAAGTCCTTGAAGGGCTGTCATATAGAGGATGGTGTGGAATTGTTTTCTGTGGCCCCAGAAGGTAGGACCAGAACCGGGGGGGGGGGGGGGGTTGAAACTAAATCAAAAGAGTTTCCGGCTCAACATTAGGAAGAACTTCCTGACTTAGGGTTTGTAGGATCTTTCGGGCTCAAGTGGCGTGTTCTACTGGAGAAAGTTTTCCTTCCAGACGTTTCGTTCTCAGCTGCGGAGAACATCCTCAGTGGTGTTGCAGCCGGAGCAGGCGCTCAGACCTTCTTGGCTGCTGTGCATTGAGTGGGGCCAGGGCTGCTGGAGAGCTGCTGTTTGTAGGCTGGAGGGGGTGTGATGAAAGGGCAATTGGTTTGTGGATGTTCATCACACCCCCTCCAGCCTTTCATCACACCCCCTCCAGCCTAGAAATAGCAGCTCTCCAGCAGCCCTGGCCCCACTCAATGCACAGCAGCCAAGAAGGTCTGAGCGCCTGCTCCGGCTGCAACGCCACTGAGGATGTTCTCCACAGCTGAGAACGAAACGTCTGGAAGGAAAACTTTCTCCAGTAGAACACGGCACTTGAGCTCGAAAGATTCTACAAACCCTAATGATGTTACCGGCCGTGAAAACCTGAAATCTTTGATAACTTCCTGACTGTTAGAGCGATTCCTCAGTGGAACAGGCTTCCTCAGGAGGTGGTGGGCTCTCCTTCCTTGGAGGTTTTTCAACAGAGGTTAATTGACCATCGGACAGCAATGAGGATCCTGTGGATTTAGGGGGAGGCGTTTGTGAGTTTCCTGCATTGTGCAGGGGGTTGGACTCCGTGACCCAGGAGGTCCCTTCCAACTCTATGATTCTGTGCTTAGCTTCCGAGATCTGAGAACCTTAGGCTAGCCCGGGCCGTCCAGGTTAGGTTGCGGAAGGAGGGAACAGTAAGTAGCCAAATGTGCTATCAAAAAGTGCGAGAAAGGAAGCATTTCTAGGGAACACGAACAGAGAAGCAGAACCCCAGGCATCAGCTATTTTGAGATGAGCAAAAAATTACCCAGTTTAAATGCTGTCGGTTCTGTACTGCAGTTTCATGCTACAGGCTGATTAATTCTGTAGCGGCAAACATCACATGAATATACCCACAGATGCCTCCTGTAATTACAGAAATGGCCGAGAAAAAGGTTCCTGTAAAGAGTACTGCACTGAGAAGAGAAAGGGAAGTCAGTTTTGCTTGGGAACTTCTCACACAGAGCCTATGGACATGATGAGCATTGTAAGAAAAAAATAGGACATAAGAACATAAGAGAAGCCCTGTTGGATCAGGCCAATGGACCATCTAGTCCAACACTCTGTGGCACACAATGGCCAGAAAACCAGGTGCCATCAGGAGGTCCATCAGTGGGGCCAGGACGCTAGAAGCCCTCCCACTGTGCCCCCTTCCAAGCACCAAGAATGCAGAGCATCACTTGCCCCAGACAGAGAGTTCCAACAATACGCTGTGGCTAATAGCCACTGATGGACCTCCGCTCCATATGTTCATCCAATCCCCTCTTGAAGCTGCCAATGCTTGTAGCCACCACCTCCTGTGGCAGTGAATCCCACGTGTTAATCACCCTTTGGGTGAAGAAGGACTTCCCTTTATCTGTTCTAACCCGACTGCTCAGCAATTTCTCACAATACAAGGACTCGTGGGCATTCAATGAAATTGCTGAGCAGTCAGGTTAGAACAGATAAAAGGAGGTACTTCTTCACCCAAAGGGTGATTAACATGTGGAATTCACTGCCACAGGAGGTGGTGGCGGCTACAAGCATGGCCACCTTCAAGAGGGGGTTAGATAAAAATATGGAGCAGAGGTCCATCAGTGGCTATTAGCCACAGTGTGTATATGTGTGTGTGTGTGTATAAATTTTTTGGCCACTATGTGACACAGAGTGTTCGACTGGATGGGCCACTGGCCTGATCCAACAGGGCTTCTCTTATGTTCTTACGTGACACAGAGTGTTGGACTGGATGGGCCATTGGCCTGATCCAACATGGCTTCTCTTATGTTCTTATGTAACAGAGTGTTGGACTGGAGGGGCCGTTGGCCTGATCCAACATGGCTTCTCTTATGTTCTTATGTGACACAGAGTGCTGGACTGGAGGGGCCGTTGGCCTGATCCAACAGGGCTTCTCTTATGTTCTTACGTGACACAGAGTGTTGGACTGGATGGGCCGTTGGCCTGATCCAACAGGGCTTCTCTTATGTTCTTACGTGACACAGAGTGTTCGACTGGATGGGCCACTGGCCTGATCCAACAGGGCTTCTCTTATGTTCTTACGTGACACAGAGTGTTCGACTGGATGGGCCATTGGCCTGATCCAACATGGCTTCTCTTATGTTCTTATGTAACAGAGTGCTGGACTGGAGGGGCCGTTGGCCTGATCCAACATGGGTTCTCTTATGTTCTTATGTGACACAGAGTGTTGGACTGGATGGGCCGTTGGCCTGATCTAACATGGCTTCTCTTATGTGACTCAGAGTGTTGGACTGGATGGGCCGTTGGCCTGATGCAACATGGCTTCTCTTATGTTCTTAATTTCATTGAGTGCCCACGAGTTCTTGTATTGTGAGAAAGGGGAAAAAGGACTTCTTTCTCTACCTTCTGTATCCCGTGCATAATCTTGTAAACCTCTTAGCGTGTCACCCCTTAGTCAACATTTCTCCTAGCTAAAGAGCCGTAGGAGGTTGAAGAGAAAGGGGGGTAGGAAGCTTAGGACCTGGCTAGCTTAGAACATAACAGAAGAGAAGCCATGTTGCATCAGGCTAATAGCCAAACCAGTCCAACCCTCTGTGTCACCCTGTGTCACAAAGTCCCCAGAGATCTGGATCTGGTCCTCAAATATTTGAGTTGGACCTGGCAACCCAATCCCAATCCAGAACAGGCAACCCTATACAAGGTGTTCCTGACGGGAAGGCGGTGGACTGTGAAGACCTTCTGGACTTTGACCTCCAAGGCCGAAGAGAGAATGGGAAGGGAAGGGATGGATTTTGCACATTGATTCGGACTCTGATAGACAGATCTTTTAGCATCAGGTCTCTAATAAGACAGGAGGAGGACTGAAGTACATCTAAAGCCGAGGTGGCCAAACTTGCTTAACGTAAGAGCCACATAGAATAAATGTCAGATGTTTGAGAGCCGCAAGACATAAATGTTGGATGTTTGAGAGCTGCAAGACAGGAAGGAAGGAAGGAAGGAAGGAAGGAAGGAAGGAAGGAAGGAAGGAAGGAAGGCAAATAGATGGTGGAAGAAGAGGTAGAAAGAAAGCAACTTTAACTTTAATTGCATTTTGCAAGCTGCTGGCTGGCTTGGAGAAGTGATTTAAACAGGCAGATGTCTTCTCCAGGCCAGTCAACGGGGTGGGGCGGGGCTTTGAGAGCCGCATGTGGCTCCCAAGCCACAGTTTGGCCACCCCGATCTAAAGTCAAGGTGGTCCCACCAAAATCACATCTTCGAGCTCATTTGGGGAGTGTTTCTATCCGGAGAGAATTTGGCTAAGACGGCTGCTCCGCTAGACTCGAAGGAATGGTTTCTCAAGTATTATTGGAAGGCAACATGCCTTGTGTTGGCTTAATTAACATTCAGCTCTGAGCACACTGATTCTGTCGCTTCAAAAATAGCTGTTCCCCCATTCCACACTCTTGATGATTTGCAGTTCCTCCGCAGGTGTACCAAACGGAGCAGCAAACACATTAGCATTAATTGCAGGTAAGAAAGTCTCTCGCTCTCCAGTTATGAATCATTCCTGAAAGTTTCAAGGGACCCAGAGTCCATAAAAAGCCGACCTTTGCCCTCAGGGCAGGGCCTTTTGCACACATAATAGGTCCTCGACAAATTGAGCTGTAATGTAGTGCGAGCGCGGAGCTGCAGAACTACCGCGATCTGTCCCGAGTCTGGGCAAGGAACATTGCGTGCAAAACATTCCAGGTTCAAGACCAGATGTTCAGGTGAAGGCAAGGTTGCCAACCTCCAGGCAGGTCCTGGAGATCGCCCAGACTTGCCAGATCTCCAGATCTTGATCTCCAGACTTCAGAGGTCAGTTCCCTTGGAGGAGAAGAGTACTGCTTTATTTGACATGCCCTTGCAGGTATTTCATTTGGGGACATTTGTTCAAAGCTCACTGTTCTGTTCTAACACAGTTCTAACCCAGTTCTGGGTGAAGATCATTATGTGATGCTCAGCACCCATTAGGAACATAAGAGAAGCCATGGTGGATCAGGCCAGTGGTGAATCCAGTCTAACACTCTGTGTCACACAGTGGCCAAAAAACCCCAAGTGCCATCAGGAGGTCCACCAGTGAGGCTAGAAGCCCTTCCACTGTGCCCCCCCCCCCAAGCACAAGAATACAGAGTATCACTGCCCCAGACAGAGAGTTCCAACAATACACTGTGGCTAATAGCCACTGATGGACCTCTGCTCCATATGCTTATCCATTTCCCTCTTGAAGCTGTCTGTGCTTGTAGCCGTTGCCACCTCCTGTGGCAGTGAATTCCACATGTTAATCACCCTTTGGGTGAAGAACTACTGCCTTTTATCTGTTCTAACCCGACTGCTCAGCAATTTCGTTGAATGCCCACGAGTCCTGGTATTGTGAGAAAGGGAGAAAAGTCCTTCTTTCTCTACCTTCTCTATCCCATGCATCATCTTGAAAACCTCTTATCATGTCACCCCGCAGTCGAGGTTTCAAAGGCGGTCCTCTGTGGTCTCCTTTGAGAGATCCAAACCTACCTCCTTTGTTCAATGAACTTGCTAATCTCCCCGTGTGGGACTGCACAGAAGGCACGAAGATGAAAATGGGGTTGTGCGCTTACCTGTAACCAGGATTTTTGGGGTAGAAAAAGCCCAGCAGGAACTCATTTGCACATTAGGCCACACACCCCTGATGTCACCGTTGTTTCACATAGGGCTTTTTTTGTAGAAAAAGCCCAGCGGGGATTCATTTCTTGATTGTATGAAAAGAGACCCGTATATTTCGACAGCAGTGCTTCTGTCCAAACTTAACCAGTTGGGGATAGATGATTTTTTTTTTACTTTTGATGAGTCATATATCTTCAGATGTATTAAATTGAGACTGTTGGGGTTTGTAGAATCTTTCGGGCTCAAGTGCCGTGTTCTACTGGAGAAAGTTTTCCTTCCAGACGTTTCGTTCTCAGCTGCGGAGAACATCCTCGGTGGCGTTGCAGCCGGAGCAGGCGCTCAGACCTTCTTGGCTGCTGTGCATTGAGTGGGGCCAGGGCTGCTGGAGAGCTGCTATTTCTAGGCTGGAGGGGGTGTGGTGAAAGGGCAATTGGTTTGTGGATGTGCCCATTGTTTGGTGGGGCTTCCTGGAAGGGTAGTGATAAGGAAACTGGCTGCTGAATGTGACCATTGTTCCGTGTTAATTGCTGGGAAGGTTGGAAGGGGTTTGAAGATAAGGAAGATGGTTGTTGACTGTGCTGATTGTTCTGTGGAATGTGCTGGTTGTTCTGAGACTTTCTGCAATTTATAGTCTGTAGGGTGTTTTGCAGAGCTGGGTACCAAGATTGGTGGATGAAAATGCCTCTTCCTTTCTGTTAAAATTGTGCTGGTGTTTGTAAATCTCAATGGCTTCTCTGTTCAGGCGGGTATGATAATGTGAGACTGTAGAAAGGGCTTCAGTTCTTTCAAAGTAGAGCACGGCACTTGATCCCGAAAGATTCTACAAACCCTAATGATGTTACCAGCCGTGAAAACCTGAAATCTTTGATGAGACTGTTGGAGTTGGAGGAAACGAAACTACGTCCAACAGACCCTTATAATTGCTTCCCAGCTTCCTTAGGTCTTTATGCTTTCTGCGGCGAAATGCCCCATTATCTATCAGACTTAACCATTCGAAGTCATCGCGGGGCATTTATGTTGGCTAGACGAAATGCGTTTCTCTCCAAAGTTTTACAAGGGAGATATCATCGAGTCCCTTTAGGTGACAGACTCTGTTCCTGTGGGGCGAATATTCCCGACTCAATTCAATTCAGTTGGGAGGGACGGTGGCTCAGTGGTAGAACATCTGCTTGGGAAGCAGAAGGTCCCAGGTTCAATCCCTGGCATCTCCAAAAAAGGGTCCAGGCAAATAGGTGTGAAAAACCTCCGCTTGAGACCCTGGAGAGCAGGGGAGGGACGGTGGCTCAGTGGTAGAGCATCTGCTTGGGAAGCAGAGGGTTCCAGGTTCAATCCCTGGCATCTCTAACTAAAAAGGCTCCAGGAAAGTAGGCGTGAAAAGCCTCAGCTTGAGACCCTGGAGAGCCGCTGGCAGTCTGAGAAGACAATACTGACTTTGATGGACCGAGGGTCTGATTCAGTATAAGGCAGCTTCATATGTTCATATGTTCAACATATATTGCTTGATTGTTCCTTTTATCGTAATCACCATAAAGATTTATTTTGCCAGCTTTCTTTCTCCCCAGATTTGTCTATTCTGCCACCCCGTTGTTATTTATTGAACGATACTGAGGGGGAGGTTAGCGAGGCGGTGGCAAAATTTTTGGCTGGCATCCTTCCATTTAAATCCGACCATGTACGAATGCATCTGCAAGCTCGGTGTCATTTTGATTTCATCTCCAATGTTTACATTTTTATATTCTGCGTATTTTTATTTGCAACTGTTATGCCATGAAAGGTTTGGTACGGTATGATTTGTGTAGAATCGAGATGAGCCGGAATCCCAGGTGGTCTCCAGGCACCACCTGGAAGTTGGCAGCCCTACTCAAATCCTTTTCATCTGCCTGACTCTGCTTCCATAAGTCCAGAATCCGCCCCCCGCCCCTCCCCCAAGCATCAAGAAGACGCAGCCCCAGATCTAAGAACATCAGAGAAGCCGTGTCATTTAGCTTGGAAAAAACGTTGACCGAGAGGTGACACGATAGAGATTTACAAGATTATGCATGGGATGGAGAAGATAGGAAGAGCCCCATGGCGCAGAGTGGTAAAGCTGCAGTTCTGCAGTTCTAAGCTCTGCTCGCAACCTGAGTTCGATTCCGACGGAAGCTGGGTTTTCAGGTAGCCGGCTCGAGGTTGACTCAGCCTTCCATCCTTCCGTAGTCAGTCAAATGACCCAGCATGCTGGAGGGAAAGTGTAGATGACTGGGGAAGGCTATGGCACACCACCATGTTAAAAAGTCTGCCGTGAAAGCAACATCACCCCAGAGTCAGAAAGACTGGTGCTTGCACAGGGGACTATCTTTTCTCCCTTTCTCACAATACGAGAGCTCGTGGACATTCAATGAAACTGCTGAGCAGTAGGGTTAGAACAGATAAAAAGGAGTCCTTCCTCACCCAAAGGGCGATTAACACGTGGAATTCACTGCCACAGGAGGTGGTGGCAGCTACAAGCATAGCCAGCTTCAAGAGGGGATTGGATAAGCATATGGAGCAGAGGTCCATCAGTGGCTCTTAGCCACAGCGTATTGTTGGAACTGTCTGTCTGGGGCAGTGATGCTCTGTATTCTTGGTGCTTGGGGGGCGGGGCACAGTGGGAGGGCTTCTAGTGTCCTGGCCCCACTGATGAACCTCCTGATGGCACCTGGGTTTTTTGGCCACTGTGTGACACGGAGTGTTGGACTGGATGGGCCATTGGCCTGATCCAACATGGCTTCTCTTATGTTCTTATGTTGGATCAGGCCAGTGGCCCCTCCTGTCCAATGCACTGTGTCACAATGTGACCAAACACAGGAGCCACCAGGAGGTCCACCAGCAGGGCCAGAACTCCAGATACCTTCCCACTGTGCCCTCCCCCCACCCCAAGCACCAAGAATACAGAGCATCCCTGCCCCACACAGAATGTTCCTGGGAAGCAGCCCGAGACTCTGGAACATCACTGCCTATCGAACACACGCACTCATGGAGATGGCCCAGACTGAATCAGACACTCTTGTCTATTCAGACCAGCAGCTGCTTTCCAGGGTCTCAGGCAGAGGTCTTTCAGTGGTCCTTTTTGCTGGAAACAGTGGGATATTTTAGAAAAGGAAAACTGAAAGTTCAAGGAAGGATCCATGAAAAGGATTCCGTGTTATGGGCTGGCCCCCACGGGGCCCCTCTCACAATGGGGCTAGGGCTGGTGCTGTGGGAGAAGAGGCTGTGGCAGTCCCCGGTGTCCCCAAGGGGGGGGGCAGTTCAAATCCCCGTTCGAAGTACTTGTCCACCTAAAGGGTGATTAACACACATGGAATTCACTGCCACGGGAGGTGGCAGCGGCTGCCAGTATAGACAGCTTCAAGAGGGGATTGGATAAGCATATGGAGCAGAGGTCCATCAGTGGCTATTAGCCACAACTTATTGTTGGAGCTCTCTGTCTGGGTCAAGTGATGCTCTGTATTGTGGGTGCTTGGGAAGGGGCAACAGTGGGAGGGCTTCTAGTGTCCTGATCCCCACTGGTGGACCTGATAAAACACTTGTGGCTCTTTAGCTTAGAGAAACGTTGACTGAGGGGTGACGTGATAGAGGTTTACAAGATTATGCACGGAACAGAGAAGGTAGAGAAAGAAGTCCCTTTTCTCCCTTTCTCCCAATACGAGACCTCATGGACTTTCAATGAAATTGCTGAGCAGTTGGGTTAGAATGGATCAAAGGAAGTCCTTCTTCACCCAAAGGGTGATTAACACATGGAATTCACTGCCACAGGAGGTGGTGGCAGCTACAAGCATAGCCAGCTTCAAGAGGGGATTGGATCATAAGGAGCAGAGGTCCATCAGTGGCTATTAGCCACAGCATATTGTTGGAACTCTCTGTCTGGGGCAGTGATGCTCTGCATTCTTAGTGCATGGCGAGGAGGGGCACAGTGGGAGAGCTTCTAGTGTCCTGGCCCCACTGATGGACCTCCTGATGGCACCTGGGTTTTTTGGCCACCGTGTGGTACAGCGTTGGAGTGGATGGGCCATTGGCCTGATCCAACGTAACTTCTCTTACATTCTTATGTTCACATAACCTTACCATTTAGTCTGTGACTATTTCAAAGTGGTTTTTGTTCTTCTGCAAATGTCGCTTGATGGGATTATTTTCTCAAGAAGGAGAATGACACTGGAGGCCGGGGGGGATTTTCTTCCCCTGCGATTTTTCTTGCCGATCAATCCAGCAATAGCTCAGCATCTGGTGCTTTAAAACGAGCCAGAACTCCAGTCTGACAGCGACACTCCCAAGATCGCAGTCGGAGATCTTACACGTTTCCTAGTCCCTGGTCCTTTGAACGGAAGATGTCAGTGAAATCCTTTTAACTGCGGGTGCTCTACCACTGAGCCGCAGCCCCTCTGCTGAGCGTTCAATGAGATCAAACCACTAGGGGGTTACCTGTATAATTGGCTCTGGATTTTTTTTTTAAAGAATCCCATGTTCTAACGTTGAATTGCAAGTGGAAACGATGGTTGTACTTTTTGACCTTTTTAGTTCCTTTTTCACTCTTCAGATCCTGGAGTCACAGAGTTGAAAGGGCCCATAGAGACCATCTAGTCCAACCCCCCCCTGCTCAATGCAGGATCGGCCCAGAGCAGAGGTGGCCAAGCTTGCTGAACCTAAGAGAGCCAGTTTGGTGTAGTGGAGAGCCAGTTTGGTGTAGTGGTTAAGTGTGCGGACTCTTATCTGGGAGAACCGGGTTTGATTCCCCACTCCCTCCACTTGCACCTGCTGGAATGGCCTTGGGTCAGCCAGAGCTCTGGCAGAGGTTGTCCTTGAAAGGGCAGCTGCTGTGAGAGCCCTCTCCAGCCCCACCCACCTCACAGGGTGTTTGTTGTGGGGGAGGAAGGTAAAGGAGATTGTGAGCCGCTCTGAGACTCTTCGGAGTGGAGGGCGGGATATAAATCCAATATCTTCTTCTTCTTTTTCTTCTTCTTCTTCTTCTTCTTCTTCTTCTTCTTCTTCTTCTTCTTCTTCTTCTTCTAAGAGCTATGTAGAATAAACGTCAGATGTTTGAGAGCTGCAAGACATGAAAGTCAGATGTTTGAGAGAAGGAAGGAAGGAAAGAAAAAGGGGAGGGAGGAAGATGGGGAGGAAGGAAGGAGAAGAAGACTGCAGATTTATACCCCATCCTTCTCCCTGAATCAGAGTCTCAGAGCAGCTTAGAATCTCCTTTATCTTCTCCCTCTGCAACAGACACCCTGTGAGGTGGGTGGGACTGAGAGGGCGTTTTCGCACTGACCTTCAAGTGGCGCGACGACTCCCTTCACACCGGAGGATCTGCGCGGATTTCGCACAAGAAGCGCCGGCGCACCCAAAAGAGCCGGCGACTTCCGTCGCGAAACCCGCTCAAACGGAAACCGCCAAGAAGCAGGAAAACGTTTTTTGAGCGGCTTTTGCGACGGAAGTCGCCGGCTCTTTTGGGTGCACCGGCGCTTCTTGTGCGAAATCCGCGCAGATCCTCCGGTGTGAAGAGGGTGGTCGCGCCACTTGAAGGTCAGTGCGAAAACGCCCAGAGAGTTCTTACAGTAGCTGCCCTTTCAAGGACAATCCTACGAGAGCTGTGGCTGACCCAAGGCCATCCCAGCAGCTGCAAGTGGAGGAGTGGGGAATCAAACCCGGTTCTCCCAGATAAGAGTCCGCACACTTCACCACTACACCAAATGAAAGGGAGGGAGGGAGATGGGGAGTTTTGAAGGAGATGTTTGAGAGATGGAACTTACCTTCAAGTGCATTCTCCAAGCCACCAGCTAGCTTGGCATGGAGAAGTGGACTTAAAGAGACAGTTGCCTTCTCCAAACTGGCCGATGGGGTGAGGGGGGCTTCAAGAGTGACACAATACGTGTGAAAGAGCCACACGTGAATCAACGCTAACTTTTTTCAGACTCACGAAAGCTCATCCCCTGCCACAAATGTTCTTAGTCTTTCAGGTGCTCCTGGATTCTGGCTCTCTTCTACTGCTCAAAGGTAAAGGTAGGCCCCCTGTGCAAGCACCAATCGTTTTCTACCCGCTGCAGACCGACTAACGCAGCTGCCCATCTAAATTCATGGTGTGTGAAACTCTTTCACCTAATGTGACCTTAATGAGAGCATCGATTGGCTTTTGGAAAGATTTGTGAAAGAGGAACCTTATTCCAGGCTTGGGGAAGTATTCCAGGAGGCCTGTGTTCTTCCAGGCCGGTTTGGTGTAGCGGTGAAGTGGGCGGACTCTTACCTGGGAGAACCGGGTTTGATTCCCCACTCCTCCGCTTGCAGCTGCTAGCATGGCCTTGGGTCAGCCAGAGCTCTGGCAAAGGTCGTCCTTGAAAGGGCAGATTCTGTCAGAGCTATCTCAGCCCCACCCACCTCACAGGGTGTCTGTTGTGGGTGGAGGGGGAGGTAAAGGAGATTGTGGGTCGCTCATATGAACATATGAAGCTGCCTTATACTGCATCAGACCCTCGGTCCATCGAAGTCAGTATTGTCTACTCAGACTGGCAGTGGCTTTCCAGGGTCTCAAGCTGAAGTTTTTCACGCCTACTTGCTTGGACCCTTTTTAGTTGGAGATGCCGGGGATTGAACCTGGGACCTTTTGCTTACCAAGCAGATGCTCTACCACTGAGCCACCATCCCATCCCCTGAGACTCTGAGATTCAGAGTATAGGGCGGGATATAAATCCAATATCGTCGTCGTCTTTCAGAGTCAGACTCAAACTTCTAGATGCGAATCCCGCAAAAATGCAAGGGGGGGGGGGGTTAATTTCTAAGGCTCGGCATCCATTTTCAAAGCACCTGCAATCACTTTCCAACCTGCCTTCATCTTGGGGAAGCCGATGATAATGCGACGCATTAGCAAAAAAAAAAAAAAAAAGAAAATCACATGACTCTCTTTAAAAGATGTATTTTTTAAAGGGGCTAATTGTGGAATATGAACATCTATTACGCAGCGAGAAAACAGAAATGCTTAGAAGTGTTAGACAGTCAAATTGAACATTTACCTGCAATTAAGGTGTTCAAAAGTTTTGCACAAAACAATGTGCCCCGAGCAATTTCTATCACCCGTTCTGGGCCCATTTTTCATTCTCCTCCATTGTCTGAATTGTGTTTTCAACCCCGAGGGGGGGCCCCGCGAAGGAGAAAGAGAAACTAAGCACGAAAATAAAGAAAAGGCCTTTTAGTATACAGAGATTTATCATTGTGAAGGGTGTGTATGTAAATTTCCATTACAGCTGATGAAAAAAGCGTAAAAGCTACTGATGGGGGGCGGAGAGGAGACCCCATACGTAACAATCAGTACCGGCTGTCAGAGGAATATCCAGGTTGCAGATTTTGACAGTTGAAATTTTTATTCATCTTTCTGTCATTTGGGGAATGAGTTCCCGGCCAAATTTTTCGGCGCTTCACGCCACTCTTGACTGATATGAAAAGAGAAAAGCACCGCTGACTACGACCACTAAGTATCACTCATGGACCTTAGAAACATAAAAAGGCAATTTATTCTATACGGACATCCAATCCTTGTCTTGTTCTTGTGCGGTTTGCGGTCAGAACCAAAGAAGTATTAAAGCAATCCAATATATGAAAGCACAATGAAGCGCAGTTTCAGCTAGAGAGCCAGCTTGGTGTAGCCGGTTAAGTGTTGCGGACTCTTCTCTGGGAGAATCGAGTTTGATTCCCCACTCCTCCACTTGCACCTGCTGGAATGGCCTTGGGTCAGCCATAGCTCTGGCAGAGGTTGTCCTTGAAAGGGCAGCCGCTGTGAAGAGTTCTCTCAGCCCCACCCACCTCACGGGGTGTCCTGTTGTGGGGGAGGAAAGGAGATTGTAGGCCACTCTGAGACTCTTTGGAGTGGAGGGCGGGATATAAATCCAATATCTTCATTTACCTCATAGGAGTGTCTGTTGTGTGTGGGGGGGGGAAGGTAAAGGAGATTGTGATCCACTCTGAGACTCTTCGGAGTGGAGGGCAGGATATAAATCCAATATCTTCATCTACCTCACAGGGTGTCTGTTGTGGGGGGGAAGGTAAAAGAGATTGTGAGCTGCTCTGAGACTCTCCGGAGTGGAGGACGGGATATAAATTCAATATCTTCATCTACCTCACAGGGTGTCTGTTGTAGGGAGGAAGGTAAAGGAGATTGTGATCCACTCTGAGACTCTTCGGAGTGGAGGGCAGGATATAAATCCAATATCTTCATCTACCTCACAGGGTGTCTGTTGTGGGGGGGGAAGGTAAAAGAGATTGTGAGCTGCTCTGAGACTCTCCAGAGTGGAGGGCGGGATATAAATCCAATATCTTCATCTACCTCGCAGGGTGTCTGTTGTGGGGGAGGAAGGGAAAGGAGATTGTGAGCCGCTCTGAGACTCTTCGGAGTGGAGGGGCGGGATAGAAATCCAATATCTTCATCTACCTCGCAGGGTGTCTGTTGTGGGGGAGGAAGGTAAAGGAGATTGTGAGCCGCTCTGAGACTCTTCAGAGTGGAGGACGGGATATATACAATACCTTCATCTACCTCAACGGGTGTCTGTTGTGGGGAGGAAGGGAAAGGAGATTGTGAGCTGCTCTGAGACTCTTCGGAGCGGAGGGCGGGATATAAATCCAATATCTTCATCTACCTCACAGGGTGTCTGTTGTGGGGGAGGAAGGGAAAGGAGATTGTGAACTGCTCTGAGACTCTTCAGAGTGGAGGACGGGATATAAATCCAATATCTTCATCTACCTCACAGGGTGTCTGTTGTGGGGGAGGAAGGGAAAGGAGATTGTGAGCCGCTCTGAGACTCTTCGGAGTGGAGGGCGGGGTATAAATCCAATATCTTCATCTACCTCACAGGGTGTCTGTTGTGGGGGGGAAGAAGGTAAAGGAGATTGTGAGGCACTCCGAGACTCTTCGGACTGGAGGGCGGGATATAAATCCAATATCTTCTTCTTCTTCCATAGGAGATGCATACATGGACTTATAAGTGACTCACGTTTTGTGGTCTTCACACCATCAGAACTTCACTGTTTGCCTCGAGCTTTTTGCCTGCTGTCACGTTCTCAGGGCGCAGGCAGGCAGGAGTCCAAAGCCAGTCCAAGGTCAAAGTCCAGGAAGTCAAGCAGGTGCCAAGTCACCAATGCAGAATCACGAACCGGAATCAGAAGTCAATGTCCAAAAGCCAAAAGGTCAGGGTGCCAAGAGAAATCAAGCAGCTCAGGATCAGGGATCAGGAAGGAGTGTGGATGCAAGCCAGATAATAGGACTTGTTGCTTCCACAAGGTTACCAGGTCCTGGGTGGGAGCTATATGGGAGTCTCAATCAGCCTGCTCCCTTGGTGGCAGTGACTCTGCTAGAACTCAGGGCTGAGAGACCTGAAGCATTGGCATGCCTCATGTCTTCGCTCTGAAAGTTCTTTCCAGAGACTGCTTCGAACTCTTGAGATGGGAGGAGGAGAGCTTGGAGGAGATTGATCGTCAACAGCTGACACTGGTGCCTGGAGAGTGATTGATGGGCCAGCTGCTGTTTGTTCAGCTGAGGAACTGACTAGCAACTCTTCCAGGTCTGTTAACCCTTCCAGCTCCTCCTCGTCAGGGCTCATGACACCTGCCAGTGGAGACTGGAGCTCCAGTTCAGGCGTCTCAACTGAGGAGAGTTTGGGGGGCTTACATTTTAATACCGTCTTTATCGTCTGCTTTGAGCCTGGAAACTGTTCGAATCATTTCAAGCTTCTCCACGTTTGTATCCTCTGGCCAGGGTTTTTCATTCTGGGTTTTAGCTGACAACGGTTCGTGCCGTACGTTTTTATTCTGCGTTATTATGTAAGCTGCCCCGTGGTGCTGGAAACGGATTTCCTTGGCCATTTGTATCGTGACTTGATGGCACTTGTTTCAAAAAAGGTATCGAGGGAGGAACCAAAGCTTTAGAAGTGATGTTTGGCCGGGCTCAAACAGGAGAACGATCGAGGTTTACGAGATTATGCACGGGATAGGGAAGGTAGAGAAAGAAGTCCCTTTTTTCCCTTTCTCACAATACAAAATAGGCTGAGTGTCCCCAGCCCAAGGGACGCCTGTCTTGCCTCTCCCAGGGACAGGTCTTTCTCGATTCTGGTCCCAACCTGGTGGAATCATCTCCCTATAGAGATCCAGGCCCTACCTGGCTTGCTAGCCTTTCATAGAGCCTGTAAAACGGAGCTGTTCCTCCAGGACTTCGGGTGAGGTGGTGGGCATCTACCCGTTAGATCAGTTGGCCTCCCCTACTGTACTATCTTGCTGCGCTGATTTGCTGCGCTGTCCTGCTGCACCGTCTCATGGTATTGTTCTGCCAGGCTGTTTTGTTCTATTGAATGCTGAAATTGACTTTTATTATTATATGATTTTTATTGTGATTTTATTATATTGTGAGAGCCAGTTTGGTGTAGTGGTTAAGTGTGCGGACTCTTCTCTGGGAGAACCGGGTTTGATTCCCCACTCCTCCACTTGCACCTGCTGGAATGGCCTTGGGTCAGCCATAGCTCTGGCAGAGGTTGTCCTTGAAAGGGCAGCTGCTGTGAGAGTCCTCTCCAGCCCCACCCACCTCACAGGGTGTCTGTTGTGGGGGAGGAAGGTAAAGGAGATTGTGAGCCGCTCTGAGACTCTTCGGAGTGGAGAGCGAGATATAAATCCAATATCATCTTCTTCTTCTTCTTGGTGCTTGGGGTGGGGAACAGTGGGAGGGCTTCTAGTGTCCTGGCCCCACTGATTGACCTCCTGATAGTACCTTTTTTTTTTACCACTGTGTGACACGGAGTGTTGGGCTGAACGGGCCACTGGCCTGATCCAGCATGGCTTCTCTTATGTTCGTGTAGTGCTGCCTTGTCTTTTGGGTGCTTGGGGGGCAATAGTGGGAAGGCTTCTGGAGAGCCAGTTTGGTGTAGTGGTTAAGTGTATGGACTCTTATCTGGGAGAACCGGGTTTGATTCCCCACTCCTCCACTTTCACCTGCTGCAATGGCCTTGGGTTAGCCATGGCTCTCGCAGGAGTTGTCTTTGAAAGGGCAGCTTCTGGGAGAGCTCTCAGCCCCACCCACCTCACAGGGTGTCTGTTGTGGGGGGAGAAGATATAGGCGATTTTAAGCTGCTCTGAGTCTCTGATTCAGGGAGAAGAGCAGCGTATAAATCTGCAATTCTTCTTCTTAAAAAAAAGACCCAACAGATTAGGAGCTGACCATGTTGGGGGGGGGGGGGGTATGGAATCCACTGCTGTATGTCAAAAGGCCTCGTGACATATAATGCATGTTGGAGAAGAGGGACAACTGCATGTTTATCTATGTGCTAAGTTCCCCGGTTCAAGAAAATAACATGCCAGGAAAGTAAGCACTGACAAACTTACAAGAAGGAACTGGGCATGTTTAGCCTGGAGAGGAAGAGACTGAGAGGTGATAAGGATCACCATCTTCAAGTCCTTGAAGGGCTGTCCTAGAGAGGACGGGGTGGAATTCTTTTCTGTGGCCCCAGAAGATAGGACCAAAACCAACAGGTTGAAATTAAATCAAAAGAGTTTCCAGCTCAACATTAGGAAGAACTTCCTGACCGTTAGAGCAGTTCCTCAGTGGAACAGGCTTCCTCAGGAGGTGGTGAGCTCTCCTTCCTTGGAGGTTTTTAGAGTCTAGACGGCCATCTGACAGCAATGTGTATCCTGTGAATTTAGGGAGAGGAATTTGTGAGTTTCGTGCATTGTGCAGGGGGTTGGACTCGATGGCCCTGGAGGTCCCTTCCAACTCTTCTATGATTCTAACAGGCTTCCTCCTTGGGAGGTGGTGGGCTCTCCTTCCTTGGAGGTTTTTGAACAGAGGCTGGATGGCCATCTGACAGCAATGAAGATCCTGTGAATTTAGGGGGAGGCGTTTGGGGGCTTCCTGCATTGTGCAGGGGGTTGGACTAGATGATCCTGGAAGTCCCTTCCAGTTCTATGATTTCATTATTCTAAGCTGCAATGAGCCATTCGTAGCAATCAGTGCTAGCACTTACAAACTCTCCAGTTGGTGTTGCCAACCTCCAGGTGGGGCCTGGAGATCTCTTGGCATTACAACCTATTTCCACACTAGAAATATAAGTTTCCGTAGAGCAGAAAATGACTGTTTTGGACGGTGGACGCCATGAGACCGCATCCAGCCAGGGTCCCTTCCCTTCCCAAACTCTGCCCTCTTCTGGCCGCACCCTAAATCTCCAGGAATTTCCCAACCCAGAGTTGGCACCCCGGTCTCCAGAAGCAACTGCAGCCGTGTGCGATCCTGGAAGGCAGTTTATCAGATAGTCAGTGCGATGTGGAGCTTTTTTTTGGTAGCAGGAACTCATTTGCATATTAGGCCACACCCCCAAGAGCCAATCCTCCAAGAGCTTACAGTAGGCCCTGGATGAAGAGCCCTGTAAGCATCAGGGAGTGTGGCCTAATATGCAAAGGTATTCCTGCTACAAAAAAAAGCCCTCTAGTGGTGTAGTGATTAGCATGTCAGACTGTGATCTTGGGGGGGAGTGTGTGTGTGTGAGAGAGAGGCGTCATCAGGTCGCTTCCAACATACAGCAACCCTATGAATGAGTGACTTCCGAAACGTCCTATTGTGAACAGCCTTGCTGAGGTGTTGCAGACCGACAGCCATGGCTTCCTTCTTGAAGGAAAGGAAAGGTCGGTCCCCTGTGCAAGCACCAGTCGTTTCCGACTCTGGGGTGACGTTGCTTTCACAGCATTTCACGGCAGGCTTTTTACATGCTGGTTTGCCCTTGCCTTCCCCAGTCTTTTACACTTTCCCCCCAGCAAGCTGGGGACTCCTTTGACCGACCTCGGAAGGATGGAAGGCTGAGTCAACCTAGAGCCGGCTACCTGAACCCAGCTTCCGCCAGGGATCGAATTCAGGTCGTGAGCAGAGCTTAGGACTGCAGCACTGCAGCTTTACCACTCTGAACCACGGGGCTCTTAAGGAAAGGTCCCCTGTGTAAGCACCAGTCGTTTCCGACTCTGGGGTGACGTTGCTTTCACAGCGTTTTCACGGCAGGCTTTTTACGGGCTGGTTTGCCCTTGCCTTCCCCAGTCGTCTACGCTTCCCCCCCAGCAAGCTGGGGACTCCTTTGACCGACCTCGGAAGGATGGAAGGCTGAGTCAACCTGGAGCCAGCTGCCTGAAAACCCAGCTTCCGCCAGGGATCAAACTCAGATCGTGAGCAGAACTCTGCGCCACGGGGCTCTTTTTTTCGGAATGAGAGACCTCCAAAACATCCTGTAGCGAACAGCCTTGCTGAGGTCTTGCAAACCGACAGTCATGGCTTCCTTCTCGGAGACCTGGGTTCAAATCCCTCCTCATCAATGACATTCACTAGGTGACAATGGGCTGACTGCTTTCTCGGAACCTAACTTCTCCCGGAGAGCTGTGGAGTGGGGAGTGAGCAACGTGCCTCTCTCTGAGTTCGTTGGAGGACAGGCAAGATAAAATTAGATAGACAATTTGCATTTGCAACGGAATGGTGAAAATGACTGTTGCGTGCAGCTGAATGTTCTAAATCAGCAGTCCCCAACCTTTTTGGCACCAGGGACTGGTTTTGTGGAAGACAATTTTTCCATGGACCGGGGGAGGGGGGGGGGATGATACAATGGCGTGCTTTATTTTGGTGGGGTGGTTAAGTGTGCAGGACTGGGTTGCATTCCCCTCTCCTCCGCTTGCAGCTCCTGGGATGGCCCTGGGTCAGCCAGAGCTCTCGCAGAGCTGTCCTTGAAAGCGCAGCTTCTGGGAGAGCTCTCTCAACCCCACCCACCTCGCAGGATTTCTGTTGTGGGGTAGGAAGGTAAAGGAGATTGTAGGCTGCTCGGAGATGGGGAGTGGAAGTCAGGTTTCCAAGATTATGCATGGGGTGGAGAAAGTAGAGAAAGAAGTCCTTTTCTCTCTTTCTCACAGTCAGGTTAAAATGGCTAAAAGAAAGTCCGTCTTCACCCAAAGGGTGATTAACATGTGGAATTCACTGCCACAGGAGGTGCTGGCGGCTACAAGCATAGCCAGCTTCAAGAGGGGATTGGATAAAAATATGGAGCAGAGTTCCATCAGTGGCTATTAATCACAGTATATATATATATGTGTGTGTGTGTGTGTGTGTGTGTGTGTGTGTACACACACACATATATTGGCCACTGTGTGACACAGAGTGTTGGACTGGATGGGCCATTGGCCTGATCCAACATGGCTTCTTTTAGGTTCTTATGTGACTCAGAGTGCTGGACTGGATGAGCCATTGGCCTGATCCAACATGGCTTCTTTTAGGTTCTTATGTGACTCAGAGTGTTGGACTGGATGGGCCATTGGCCTGATCCAACATGGCTTCTTTTAGGTTCTTATGTGACTCAGAGTGTTGGACTGGATGGGCCATTGGCCTGATCCAACAGGGCTTCTCTTACGTTTTTCTGTGACACAGAGTGCTGGACTGGATGGGCCATTGGTCTGATCCAACAGACCTTCTCTTATGTTCTTCTGTGACACAGAGTGTTGGACTGGATGGGCCATTGGCCTGATCCAACAGGGCTTCTCTTATGTTCTTCTGTGACACAGCGTGTTGGACTGGATGGGCCATTGGCCTGATCCAACAGGGCTTCTCTTATGTTCATGAGCCAGTTTGGTGTAGTGGTTAAGTGTGCGGACTCTTATCTGGGAGAACCGGGTTTGATTCCCCACTCCTCCACTTGCACCTGCTAGCATGGCCTTGGGTCAGCCATAGCTCTGGCAGAGGTTGTCCTTGAAAGGGCAGCTGCTGTGAGAGCCCTCTCCAGGCCCACCCACCTCACAGGGTGTCTGTTGTGGGGGGGGGGAGGTAAAGGAGATTGTGAGCTGCTCTGAGACTCTTCGGAGTGGAGGGTGGGATATAAATCCAATATCTTCTTCTTCTTCTTATGTGACACAGAGTATTGGACTGGATGAGCCATTGGCCCAATCCCACAGGGCTTCTCTTATGTTCTTCTGTGACACAGAGTGTTGGACTCAAGGGCCACTGGCCTGATCCAACATGGCTTCTCTTATGTTCTTCTGTGACACAGAGTGTTGGACTCAATGGGCCACTGGCCTGATCCAACATGGCTTCTCTTATTTTCTTCCGTGACACAGCGTGTTGGACTGGATGGGCCATTGGCCTGATCCAACAGGCCTTCTCTTATGTTCTTCTGTGACACAGAGTTTTGGACTGGATGGGCCACTGGCCTGAACCAACAGGGCTTCTCTTATTTTCTTCTGTGACACAGAGTGTTGGACTGGATGGGCCACTGGCCTGATCCAACATGGCTTCTCTTATGTTCTTATGTGACACAGAGTGTTGGATTGGAGGGGCCACTGGCCTGATCCAACAGGGCTTCTCTTATGTGACACAGAGTGTTGGACTGGATGGACCACTGGCCTGATCCAACAGGGCTTCTCTTATGTTCTTATGTGACACAGAGTGTTGGACTGGATGGGCCATTGGCCTGATCCAACATGGCTTCTCTTATGCTCTTATGTGACACAGAGTGTTGGACTGGAGGGGCCACTGGCCTGATCCAACAGGGCTTCTCTTATGTTCTTATGTGACACAGAGTGTTGGACTGGAGGGGCCACTGGCCTGATCCAACACGGCTTTTCTTATGCTCTTATGTGACACAGAGTGTTGGACTGGATGGGCCATTGGCCTGATCCAACATGGCTTCTCTTATGCTCTTATGTGACACAGAGTGTTGAACTGGAGGGGCCACTGGCCTGATCCAACAGGGCTTCTCTTATGTTCTTATGTGACACAGAGTGTTGGACTGGAGGGGCCACTGGCCTGATCCAACAGGGCTTCTCTTATGTTCTGATGTCACACAGAGTGTTGGACTGGAGGGGCCACTGGCCTGATCCAACAGGGCTTCTCTTATGTTCTTATATAAATCCAATGTTGTCGTCTTATTATTATTAGTAGCAGTAGTACTCCATTGTAATATATAACGAAATAATTCTACAACTCACGGCCCAGTTGCGAACAGGCCACGGACCAGTACCCCTCCACGGATGGGGGGGTTGGCGACCCCTTGTCTAAATGACACTCTGCACGCTATCACGGCTGCTGCAGAAGCAGAGAGTGTTTTTTTGCCAAGTAGCAACTGTCTACAGGTCCAGGCCTAGGCTGTCATCTGGTGCCCTCCACCCCACACTGCTGACATCACCGAGTCACATGGGGGGCGTCCAGTTCTTCACCCCTCTAGGCAGTCACCTCGTTTCCTTAGTGGCAGGGAAACCCGGTCTGCTTTGCAGGATCTGCCCTCCTGCATTGTAAATCTTCGGGATGTTTCTTGACATGAGCGTTCCGTGACTCCCCCTGCCATGGAGAGCTAGGCAGGTACAGGACCTTTTTTCTAGCAGGAGCTCCTCTGCATATTAGGCCACACACACACCCCTGATTAGCCAATCCTCCTGTAGCTTAGAGGGCTTTTCGTACAGGGCCTGCTGTAAGCTCCAGGAGGATTGGCTGCATCAGGGGGGGCGTGGCCTAATCTGCAGTGGAGCCCCTGCTGGAAAAAAAGGAGCTATGGCTGACCCAAGGCCGTTCCAGTAGCTGCAAGGGGAGGAGTGGGGAATCCAACCCAGTTCTCCCAGATAAGAGAGCTATGGCTGACCCAAGGCCATTCCAGCAGCTGCAAAGGGAGGAGTGGGGAATCCAACCCGGTTCTCCCAGATAAGAGAGCTATGGCTGACCCAAGACCATTCCAGCAGCTGCAAGGGGAGGAGGGGGGAATCAAACCCGGTTCTCCCGGATAAGAGAGCTCTGGCTGACCCATGGCCATTCCAGCAGCTGCAAGGGGAGGAGTGGGGAATAAAACCCGGTTCTCCCAGATAAGAGAGCTATGGCTGACCCAAGGCCATTCCAGCAGCTGCAAGTGGAGGAGTGGGGAATCAAACCCAGTTCTCCCAGATAAGAGAGCTCTGGCTGACCCAAGGCCGTTCCAGCAGCTGCAAAGGAAGGAGTGGGGAATCAAACCCAGTTCTCCCAGATAAGACAGCTATGGCTGACCCAAGGCCATTCCAGCAGCTGCAAGGGGAGGAGGGGGGAATCAAACCCAGTTCTCCCAGATAAGACAGCTATGGCTGACCCAAGGCCATTCCAGCAGCTGCAAGTGGAGGAGTGGGAATCAAACCCGGTGCTCCCAGATAAGAGTCCGCGCACTTAACCACTACACCAAACTGGCCTGGAAGAACACTTGGAATATTTCCCTAAGCCTGGAATTAGTTAGCCAATCCTTCTGGAGCTTAGAGGGCTCTTCGAACAGGGCCTACTGGAAGCTCCAGGAGGATTGGCTACATCAGGGGGGCGTAGCCTAATATGCAGAGCAGCCCCTGCTAGGCAAAAAAGAGCCCTGGGCAGAAGTCTCCCCCTTGCGCCATAACAAGTGCCACTAGTCTCACAGGTGTGACCTGTGATGGCCACCCTCTGTTGTGTATGAGTGGCGGGGGCCCAGCCGGGCTGTTAGTGGCCTGGTGTGGAAAGCAGAGCTCTCGGGATGCATATCGAATAAGCACCTAACCCTCGGTGAACGACCTGGTCCAATCTACCCTCCTGGTAACGCTGAAACGATAACGCCGTCTAGGAGAGCGCACTCATGAACTTACGCGCGGCTGCCTTCTGCTGCATCACAGCGTCGGTCCATCGCAGTCGGTATAGTCTACGCCGCTGGTGGCCAAACTTGCTTAACGTAAGAGCCGCATAGAGTAGGCAGATGATACAACAAGAAATTTCTAAAATTTTGGGATACGACTTTAAGAAAGTTGCAGAGACTTTTCTGCTGGGATTACAAATGGAAAAATTTCCAAAAGAAGATAGAACTCTAATTTGGATCTTGCTCTCAGCTGCTAGGACATTATATGCGCAGTTCTGGAAGCAAGAAAAAATACCAGAGAAATGGGATTGGATTGTGTAAGTTTTATTGTGGAGTGAGATGGACAAATTAACAAGAACTTTAAGAGACTATAATTTGGATGTGTTTAAAAAGGAGTGGAAGAAATTTAGAGGATATATAGAGAAAGAGTGGAATGTAAAAAGACATTGGACAATTTTTTAACAAGAATATGGGAAAAGAAAGATATTGAACTTTGATTGGCTAAGGGTACCTTTATAACTGAATTTAAATATATAACCTCGGCGGGAGTCTAGTAACGGGAGGGAGGGGGGATTGGAAAATATCATATGGGTTAGAGATAGTAATGATATAATTAGATATTGTTACCATATGTTATTAATAAAATTGTTTAAAACTCAGAGCCGCATAGAGTAAATGTCAGATGTTTGAGAGCCACAAGACATGAACGTCAGATGTTTAATTGCAGGGAAAGGAAGGAAGGCAAATAGATGGGGGAGGGATGGAAAGAAAATAACTTTAATTTTAAATGCATTCTCCAAGCTGCCAGCTGGCTTGGCTGGGGACATGATTTAAAGAGAAAAATGCCTTCTCCATACTGGGGCTGTGGGGGCTTTGAGAGCCACGCAATTTGTGTAGAAGAGCCACATGTGGCTTCCGAGCCACAGTTTGGCTACCCCTGGTCTACACAGTCTGGCAGCCCCTCTCTGAGGTCTGTCTCGGTCAGAGATCTTTCACATCGCTTGTTGCCTGGTCCTTTTAACTGGAGATGCCAGAGATTGAACCTGGGACCTTCTGCATGCCGAGCAGAGGCTCTTCCACTGAGCCATGGCTCCCCTCCTGGCTCTCCAGGGTCTCAGGCTGAGGTCTTTCCATCACCTCCCACCTGGTCCTTTTAACTGGAGATGCCGGGGATTGAACCTGGGACCTTCTGCATGCCAAGTAGAGGCTCTTCCACTGAGCCACGGCTCCCCCTCCTGGCTCTCCAGGGTCTCAGGCTGAGGTCTTTCCCATCACCTCCTGCCTGGTCCTTTTAACTGGAGATGCCAGGGATTGAACCTGGGACTTTCTGCATGCCAAGCAGAGGCTCGACCACTGAGCCAGGATCTCAGGTCAAGGTCCTTCCCGTCACCTCCTGCCTGGTCTTTTAACTGGAGATGCTGGGGACTGAACCTGGGACCTTCTGCATGCCAAGCAAAGGCTCTGCCACTGAGCCAGGGTCACAGATCAAGGTCTTTCTTATCACCCCCCACCTGGTTCTTTTAACTGGAGATGCCGGGGACTGAACCTGGGACCTTCTGCATGCCAAGCAGAGGCTCTGCCACTGAGCCAGGGTCACAGGTCAAGGTCTTTCTTATCACCTCCCACCTGGTTCTTTTAACTGGAGATGTCGGGGATTGAACCTGGGACCTTCTGCATGCCAAGCAGAGGCTCTGCCACTGAGCCAGGGTCAAAGGTCAAGGTCTTTCTTATCACCTCCCACCTGGTTCTTTTAACTGGAGATGTCAGGGATTGAACCTGGGACCTTCTGCATGCCAAGCAGATGCTCGACCCCTGAGTTACAGCCACTCCCCAACAAAACTGCTTTAGATTAGGCCGTCGGTCCATCAAGGTCGGTATTGTCTACTCAGACTGGCAGCAGCTCTCCAGGGTCTCAGGCAGAGAAGGGTCTTTCACATCACCTTCTCCTCGCTCCTTTGAAGTGGAGATGGTGGGGATGGAGCCTGGGACCTTCTGCCTGCCAAGCAGACGATCTTCCACCAAGCCACAGCACCTCTTCCATTGAGAGAGCATTCGTGCCCCATTTGGGGGAGCAAACAGGTAACCAATTCTCCATTTTGGTTGCAGGTGCCAGAGCCCAGGAGCTGGCGGTGCTACAGACCGAGGGACCCTTGAGGCTGACCGCAGGAGAGACCCTCGACCTCAACTGCACGTTGATTGGCTATGGCCCACCAGGGGGCGTCCGATGGTACAAGGGCTCCAACAGAAGCCAGCCTCCCGTTTACTACGATAAAGCAGCACTCCCTCCCCGAGTGACCAGGGTCTTTCCTGGGTCAGACACGGACTACAGCATCCGCATCACCAACATCCAGCCGGAGGACGCCGGGACCTACTACTGTGCGAAATACAAGGCGGGAGTCCAGGAGACGGAATATAAGTCGGGAAAGGGCACTGAGGTTTCGGTGATCGGTGAGTACCATCCAGACCCCGCTGGTGACGGAATGGGCACAGGGCAAGTAGTCCGTGCGCCGTTTCCCTCTCTGAGATGGGCCTTTGAGGGATCTGAACTCTGGATGTGCTGAAGGGCCTTGGGGGAAGGGTCAGCCCTTTTGGTTCAGCAGTTAGAGCCACTAACTGGAAGACAAAGAAAGACTTTTTTTTCCTTCTAAAGGGAAGCCCAGGTATTTTTCTCCTCACCCCTCCTAGACAGCTACTCCTTTATTTGTTTATTTATTTATTTAGATTCCCCACTCCTCCACTTACAGCTGCCGGAATGGCCTTGGGTTAGCCATAGCTCTCACAGAGCTGTCCTTGAAAGGGCAGCCGCTGTGAGAGCTCTCTTAGCCCCATCCACCTCACAGGGTGTCTGTTGTGGGGGAGGAAGATACAGGACATTGTAAGCCGCTCTGAGTCTCTGATTCAGAGAGAAGGCGGGGTATAAATCTGCAGTCGTGTTCTTTCCCACTCCTTCGCTTGCAGCTGCTAGGATGGCCTTGGGTCAGCCATAGCTCTTGCAGAGTTGTCCTTGAAAGGGCAGCTGCTGTAAGAGCTCTCTCAGCCCCACTTACCTCACAGGGTGTCTGTTGTGGGGGAGGAAGGGAAAGGAGATTGTAGGCCGCTCTCTGTCCTTGAAAGGGTAGCTGCTGTAAGAGCTCTCTCAACCCCACTAACCTCACAGGGTGTCTATTGTAGGAGGGAGAAGATATAGGGGATTGTAAGCTGCTCTCTCTGATTCAGAGGGAAGGAAGGGTATAAATCTGCAGTCTTCTTCTTCCCCACTCCTTCGCTTGCAGCAGCTTGGATGGTCTTGGGTCAGCCATAGCTCTTGCAGAGTTGTCCTTGAAAGGGCAGCTGTTGTGAAAGCCCTCTCCAGCCCCACCCACCTCACAGGGTGTCTGTTGTGGGGGAGGAAGGGAAAGGAGATTGTAGGCCGCTCTCTGTCCTTGAAAGGGTAGCTGCTGTAAGAGCTCTCTCAACCCCACTAACCTCACAGGGTGTCTGTTGTAGGAGGGAGAAGATATAGGGGATTGTAAGCCGCTCTCTCTGATTCAGAGGGAAGGAAGGGTATAAATCTGCAGTCTTCTTCTTCCCCACTCCTTTGCTTGCAGCAGCTAGGATGGCCTTGGGTCAGCCATAGCTCTTGCAGAGTTGTCCTTGAAAGGGCAGCTGCTGTGAGAGCCCTCTCCAGCCCCACCCATCTCACAGGGTGTCTGTTGTGGGGGAGGAAGGGAAGGGAGATTGTAGGCCGCTCTCTGTCCTTGAAAGGGTAGCTGCTGTAAGAGCTCTCTCAACCCCACTAACCTCACAGGCTGTCTGTTGTAGGAGGGAGAAGATATAGGGGATTGTAAGCCGCTCTCTCTGATTCAGAGGGAAGGAAGGGTATAAATCTGCAGTCTTCTTCTTCACCACTCCTTCGCTTGCAGCAGCTAGGATGGCCTTGGGTCAGCCATAGCTCTTGCAGAGTTGTCCTTGAAAGGGCAGCTTCTGGGAGAGCTCTCTCAGGCCCACCCACTCTTGCTCTTTTCTACTGCTGCAGACAGGCTAATGGGGTTACCCATCTAAATTAATGAAGTATGAAACTCTCTCACCTAATGTGACCTTAATGAAAGCTTCAATTGGCTTTTGGAAACATTTGTGAAAGAGGAACCTTATTCCTGGCTTGGGGAAGTATTCCAAGAGGCCTGTGTTCTTCCAGGCCAGTTTGGTGTAGTGGTGAAGTGTTCGGACTCTTATCTGGGAGGAACCAGGTTTGATTCCCCACTCCTCCCCTTGCAGCTGCTGGAATGGCCTTGGGTCAGCCATAGCTCTCTTATCTGGGAGAACCGGGTTTGATTCCCCACTCCTCCACTTGCAGCTGCTGGAATGGCCTTGGGTCAGCCATAGCTCTCTTATCTGGGAGAACCGGGTTTGATTCCCCCCTCCTCCACTTGCACCTGCTGGAATGGCCTTGGGTCAACCAGAGCTCTCCTATCTGGGAGAACCGGGTTTGATTCCCCCCTCCTCCACTTGCAGCTGCTGGAATGGCCTTGGGTCAGCCAGAGCTCTCTCATCTGGGAGAACCGGGTTTGATTCCCCCCTCCTCCCCTTGCAGCTGCTGGAATGGCCTTGGGTCAGCCAGAGCTCTCTTATCTGGGAGAACCGGGTTTGATTCCCCACTCCTCCCCTTGCAGCTGCTGGAATGGCCTTGGGTCAGCCACAGCTCTCTTATCTGGGAGAACCAGGTTTGATTCCCCACTCCTCCACTTGCACCTGCTGGAATGGCCTTGGGTCAGCCATAGCTCTTGCAGGAGTTGTCCTCGAAAGGGCAGCTGCTGCGAGAGCTCTCTCAGCCCCACCCACCTCACAGGGTGTCTGCTGTGGGGGGAGAAAATATAGACAATTGGAGCCGCTCTGAGATTCGGAGTGGAGGGCGGGATGTAAATCCAGTATCATCTTCTTCTACTACTACTAATCATCTGAGGGGCCAGTCAGGGGGAAAGTTCTGCACAGATGCTTCATAGAGCGGAAGGGTTGGATCCAATATAAATGTCACCTTGTTGGGCCAGGCCATGTGTGCCATAAAATGCAACCCAAGGTACTGGAAATATAAACGTTATAAAGATGCTTTTAGATGCTGAATGGCAATAGCAGACGGGATTGGGTTAGGTGTGATATGCAGAGGGGAAGGTAGGTATAGATATACCAGCAATGGTAATGAGACAGGAAACCTAGGTCTCAGTTCGGTCCAGGAGGATTCCGTCCAGGAGGATGCAGAGAATAAATGGAAAGGAGTCGAAAGAAGTGAGCGGTGACTCATGAAAGCTCATAGCCTACCACAAATTTTGTTAGTCTATAAGGCGCTGCAGGGCTCATACTTTTTCTACTGCTATTAGAAACCGCAGCATTCAAAAACCAAGTGGAGGAACATTTTAACCTTCCAGAACGTTCAGCTGCTGTTCTCGTACAAAGGAATTTCAGGAGGAGATAAGAGAGATTGCTGAATTGCAACCAGGGCCGCCCCTAGGGTGCGCGGCGCTCCAGGCAGACTCGCCGTGCCCTGCTCCCTCCGCAGCACCACCCTGCAACCCTGTGCCCCACCACCCCTCCCCTCCCCTTTGCCCGCATGTGCCATAGAATCATAGAGTTGGAAGGGACCTCCAGGGCCATCCAGTCCAACCTCCTGCCCAATGCAGGGAACTCACAAACACCCCCCCCCTCCTAAATTCACAGGATCTTCCCCCTCCCCTCTCCTCTCTATTTGTGGCGCTGCAGTGTCCAGAGAGGGAAGTACACTCGGTGAGTCCCAGGACTGTGGGGGCAAATCCCACATTCCATGCAAAGCCATAGAATAGAGCCCAGACTTTGCTACTTTAATAAATGTGCCAGCCTTGGGAGCAGTGTTCCCTGTAAGCTGAGTTAGTGTGAGCTAGCTCACAGTTTTTTAGCCTCTGGCTCACGCTTTTTTTTTTTTTTTTTGTCTTAGCTCAGGAAAAGTGGCCCCAGAGCAAACCGATTTATGCCGTAGTTTATATTTTTAATGCCGGTAGCTGACAAAGCAGAATTTTTGCTCACAGGACTCCATAGGCGTAGTGGTTAAGTGTGCAGACTCTTATCTGGGAGAACCGGGTTTGATTCCCCACTCCTCCACTTGCACCTGCTGGAATGGCCTTGGGTCAGCCATAGCTCTGGCAGGGGTTGTCCTTGAAAGGGCAGCTGCTGGGAGAGCCCTCTCAGCCCCACCCACCTCACAGGGTGTCTGTTGTGGGGGAGAAAGGGAAAGGGGATTGTGAGCCGCTCTGAGACTCTTCGGAGTGGAGGGCGGGATATAAATCCAATATCTTCATCTACCTCACAGGGTGTTTGTTGTGGGGGAGGAAGGGAAAGGAGATTGTGAGCCGCTCTGAGACTCTTCGGAGTGGAGGGCGGGATATAAATCCAATATCTTCATCTACCTCACAGGGTGTTTGTTGTGGGGGAGGAAGGGAAAGGAGATTGTGAGCCGCTCTGAGACTCTTCGGAGTGGAGGGCGGGATATAAATCCAATATCTTCATCTACCTCACAGGGTGTCTGTTGTGGGAGAGGAAGGGAAAGGAGATTGTGAGCCGCTCTGAGACTCTTCGGAGTGGAGGGCGGGATATAAATCCAATATCTTCATCTACCTCACAGGGTGTCTGTTGTGGGGGAGGAAGGGAAAGGAGATTGTGAGCCGCTCTGAGACCCTTTGGAGTGGAGGGCGGGATATAAATCCAATATCTTCATCTACCTCACGGGGTGTCTGTTGTGGGGGAGGAAGGGAAAGGAGATTGTGAGCCGCTCTGAGACTCTTCGGAGTGGACGGCGGGATATAAATCCAATATCTTCATCTACCTCACGGGGTGTCTGTTGTGGGGGAGGAAGGGAAAGGAGATTGTGAGCCGCTCTGAGACTCTTCGGAGTGGAGGGCGGGATATAAATCCAATATCTTCATCTACCTCACGGGGTGTCTGTTTTGGGGGAGGAAGGGAAAGGAGATTGTGAGCCGCTCTGAGACTCTTCGGAGTGGAGGGCGGGATATAAATCCATTATCTTCATCTACCTCACAGGGTGTTTGTTGTGGGGGAGGAAGGGAAAGGAGATTGTGAGCCGCTCTGAGACCCTTTGGAGTGGAGGGCGGGATATAAATCCAATATCATAGCTTAGAGGGAGAGAATTGCTTGAGAGGGGCTGATTTTGAAGGTAAAATCCGAAGAATCGTTCCCACTCAAGAGAATTCGTCCCTTAAGTCGTTCAGAGTTGTCATTCGTTACCGCTTGTTGAAAAGTTTGTTTCGTTGTTCGGTGAGGATTCGCTCATTTGTTTTTTGCGGTGAGGCGAAGCGTGTTGAAATTTACCTATCCTTTTCCCCCTCCTTCAGCTAATGCTAACATTTTAAAAATTCTTGACCACTGGGCGACCATACTTGACCACTCCATTGAACTAATCTCCACTAACTGATCTAACATCTTAGCCGGGTTCTGGCTCCTTTTATCTCTGCATGTTGTTCCATAGAGATAAGGCTATTTTGCTGCTTGCTAAAAAGAAAGGCTCTGTGCGGCATTTGCTTCCTTTGCGGCATGGAAAGCAGCCTAATCTGTCAGAAACCCTCTGTACTAATGCTGGCTTTGGCGTTGAACCTTTCCGCGGGGTGGGGGGGAGATGATCCACATAATTAACACATGGAATTCACTGCCATAGGAGGTAGCGGCGGCTACAAGCATAGCCAGCTTCAAGAGGGGATGGGATAAAAATATGGAGCAGAGGTCCATCAGTGGCTATTAGAAACAGTGTGTGTGTGTGTATAAAAAATTTTTGGCCACTGTGTGACACAGAGTGTTGGACTGGATGGGCCACTGGCCTGAACCAACAGGGCTTCCCTTATGTTCTTATGTGACACAGAGTGTTGGACTGGATGGGCCATTGGCCTGATCCAACATGGCTTCTCTGATGTTCTTATGTGACACAGTGTTGGACTGGATGGGCCATTGGCCTGATCCAACAGGGCTTCTCTGATGTTCTTATGTGACACAGAGTGTTGGACTGGAGGGTCCACTGGCCTGATCCAACCTGGCTTCTCTTATGTTCTTATGTGACACAGAGGGTTGGACTGGATGGGCCATTGGCCTGAGCCATCAGGGCTTCTCTTATGTTTTTATGTGACATAGAGTGTTGGACTGGAGGGGCCACTGGCCTGATCCAACCTGGCTTCTCTTATGTTCTTATGTGACACAGAGTGTTGGACTGGATGGGCCATTGGCCTGATCCAACATGGCTTCTCTGATGTTCTTATGTGACACAGAGGGTTGGACTGGATGGGCCATTGGCCTGAGCCATCAGGGCTTCTCTTATGTTCTTATGTGACACAGAGTGTTGGACTGGAGGGGCCACTGGCCTGATCCAACCTGGCTTCTCTTATGTTCTTATGTGACACAGAGTGTTGGACTGGATGGGCCATTGGCCTGATCCAACATGGCTTCTCTGATGTTCTTATGCGACACAGTGTTGGACTGGATGGGCCATTGGCCTGATCCAACAGGGCTTCTCTTATGTTCTTATGTGACACAGAGTGTTGGATTGGATGGGCCATTGGCCTGATCCAGATGGCTTCTCTTATGTTCTTATGTAACACAGAGTGTTGGACTGGAGGGGCCATTGGCCTGATCCAACAGGGCTTCTCTTATGTTCTTATGTGACACAGAATGTTAGACTGGATGGGCCATTGGCCTGATCCAACATGGCTTCTATTATGTTCTTATCCCTGTTCCTAAGCAAGCATTGTGTGGGGATGGAGGAAGTATTCTCTTGTGATGGATTATAGTCAGGCCTCAGATTCAGTGGGAGCTCACAGGAACACAGCTCCTGAACCTTTCTGACAGTTCCTCCTCCTCCTTCCGAGAGTTCCACCTCCTTGTCCATTGAAGAGTAGGTGCAGCTACGTAACAATCCCTAGATGAGCTCCACCACCTATTTTTCTACAAAACGACCCCTGATTATCGTTCCATCTGAGACCCAGTCTTCCCTTTCGCTCTCTCCCATCCCCTGCACAAAGCCCCACATCATCTTGTATTTTCTTCCTTTCCAGTCACACCCAGTCCCATTCTGGTTTGGTGTAGTGGTTGAGTGCACGGACTCTTATCTGGGAGAACCGAGTTTGATTCCCCACTCCTCCACTTGCAGCTGCTAGAATGGCCTTGGGTCAGCCGTAGCTTTCATACCAGTTGTCCTTGAAAGGGTTGTCCTGAAAAGGCAGCTGCTGTGAGAGCCCTCTCAGCCCCACCTACCTCACAGGGTGTCTGTTGTGGGGGGAGAAGATATAGGAGATTGTAAGCCGCTCTGAGTCTCTGATTCAGAGAGAAGGGAGGGTATAAATCGGCGGTCTTCTTCAGTCTTCTTGCCAGTACCCGTGTGACTCTGCCTTTCTCCTCTAATCAGTGGCTTGGAGTAATTCATCTCCCATGAATTAAAATGAGAAATTCAGATTATAAATATAAAACAGTAGGCCCTGTGACCTCTTGGAGGACTGACTACATCAGGGGTGTGTGGTCTAATATGCAAAAGAGTTCCTACTGCGAAAAAAGCCCTGAATAAGACAATGGTCAGATGTGTATTCATTGCAAGTCCAGTGGCCACAGCTTCCGGTATGCTCCCAATGTGTTCAAGACCGGGAGGTGACTATCTGGGTGTCAGTTTGGTGTAATGATGAAGTGTCTGCCCTGACTTGGATGGCCCTGGTTAACTTGACCTTGACAGGTCTAAGAAGCCAAGCAAGGTTGGGCCCTGGTTAATCTTTGGGTGGGCAACCACCATGGAAGTCCAGGGTTGCTATGCAGAGGGAAGCGATATTAAACTACCTCCGTTCAGCTCTTGCCCAAAGGGTGATTAACATGTGGAATTCACTGCCACAGGAGGTGGTAGCAGCTACAAGCTATTAGCCACAGTGTGTATATATGTATGTGTGTGTGTGTGTGTGTGTATATATATATATATATATATATATATATATATATATATATATATATATATATATATATATATATATATATATATATATATATATTAATTTTTTGGCCACTATGTGACACAGAGTGTTGGACTGGAGGGGCCACTGACCTGATCCAACATGGCTTCTCTTATGTTCTATGTGACACAGAGTGTTGGACTGGATGGGCCACTGGCCTGATCCAACAGGGCTTCTCTTATGTTCTTATGTGACACAGAGTGTTGGACTGGATGGGCCATTGGCCCGATCCAACATGGCTTCTCTTATGTTCTTATGCCTTGAACACCCTTGAACAAGTCACTTTGACTTGATGGCACTTTCCATCCCAATTAATCCCTTTGTTGTGGGAAGGACGGGATATAAATCATAAATAAACTAAACTAAAACTAAACTTATGTGACACAGAGTGTTGGACTGGATGGGCCATTGGTGTGATCCAACATGGCTTCTCTTATGCTCTTATGTGACACAGAGTGTTGGACTGTATGGGCCGTTGGCCTGATCCAACATTGCTTCTCTTATGTTCTTATGTGACACAGAGTGTTGGACTGGATGGGCCATTGGCGTGATCCAACATGGCTTCTCCTATGGTCTTATGTGACACAGAGTGTTGGACTGGATGGGCCGTTGGCCTGATCCAACATTGCTTCTCTTATGTTCTTATGTGACACAGAGTGTTGGACTGGATGGGCCATTGGCCCGATCCAACATGGCTTCTCTTATGTTCTTATGCCTTGAACACGCTTGAACAAGTCACTTTGACTTGATGGCACTTTCCATCCCAATTAATCCCTTTGTTGGTTCCATGTTGCAGCTGTGTGATGACTTGCACTGCGATATCCGTTGCTTGGGATACCAGGAAACTCATTTGTTCCTTTCCTCCTCCAGCCACACCGTCCCAGCCCTCAATCACCGGCCCTCCAAGCAGAGTGGATTCGGGGACCTTGGTGACTTTCAGCTGCACCTCGGATGGGTTCTTCCCCCGAGAGATCACGGTCACCTGGCATAAGAACTGGAGGACCATCCATGACTCCCGGACCATGACTCTGCCCCCGACAGAGAGCCCCTCTTACCGAGTTGTGAGCACCGTGGCGGTGACCCTCACGGAGAAGGACGTGAAGTCGGAGCTTACCTGCCAGATCCAGCACAGCACCTTGAGCGGCCCCTTGTCGCAGAGCTTCAAACTGGGCAATGCCCTTCGAGGTATGAGAAACGTTGCTGCACAGGGGATCACCGTAGAGAAAGGACAAGGTCGTGTCACCCAGAGAGCATGGGAGGGGTCTCTCCATCATGCCCTGTTGACCAGCCTCGGGGGAGAAGCAGATCTTAATTTATTTTGAACCTATGAAGCTGCCTTCTACTGAATCAGACCCTCGGTCCATCAAAGTCAGTATTGTCTTCTCAGACTGGCAATGGCTCTCCAGGGTCTCAAGCTGAGGTTTTTCACACCTATTTGCCTGGACCCTTTTTAGTTGGAGATGCCGGGGGTTGAACCTGGGACCTTCTGCTTCCCAAGCAGATACTCTACTTCTGAGCCACCATCCCTCCCCTGCTCTCCAGGGTCTCAAGCTGAGGTTTTTCACGCCTACTTGCCTGGACCCTTTTTAGTTGGAGATGCCAGGGATTGAACCTGGGAACTTCTGCTTCCCAAGCAGATGCTCCACCACTGAGCCACCGTCCCTCCCCTTTATTTTATTTAAATCCGCCTCTGTTCATCTGCTCTGACCTGGGTGGCCCAGGATAACTTGACCTTGACAGATCTCAGGAGGTGGTGGGCTCTCCTTCCTTGAGGTTTTTAAACAGAGGCTAGATGGCCCTTTGACAGCAATGAAGATCCTGTGAATTCAGGGGGAGGTATTTGGTAAAGCTGCAGTACTGCGGTATGAACTCTCTGCTCACGACCTGAGTTCGATCCCAGCGAAAGCTGGTTTCAGGTAGCCGGCTCAGGTTGACTCAGACTTCCATCCTTCCGAGGTGGGTAAAATGAGTGCCCAGCTTGCTTGGGGGGAAAGCGTAGAGGACTGCGGAAGGCAATGGCAAACCACCCCGTAAAATGTCTGCCGTGAAAACGTTGTGAGAGCAACGTCACCCCAGTGTCGGAAATGACAGGTGCTTGCACAGAGGACTACCCTTACCTTTTTTATTTGTGAGTTTCCTGCATGTCCAGGGGGTTGGACTAGATAGCCCTGGAGGTCCCTTCCAACTCTATGATTCTATCATTCTGTTCACACTCTGCCTTTCTCAATGAAGAAGATATTGGTTTTATATCCCACCCTCCAGTCCGAAGAGTCTCAGAGCGGCTCACAATCTCCTTTACCTTCCTCTCCCACAACAGACACCCTGTGAGGTAGATGAAGATATTGGATTTATATCCCGCCCTCCACTCCGAAGAGTCTCAGAGCGGCTCACAATCTCCTTTACCTTCCTCCCCCACAACAGACACCCTGTGAGGTGGGTGGGGCTGGAGAGGGTTCTCACAGCAGCTGCCCTTTCAAGGACAACCTCTGCCAGAGCTATGGCTGACCCAAGGCCATGCTAGCAGGTGCAAGTGGAGGAGTGGGGAATCAAACCCGGTTCTTCCAGGTAAGAGAGCTATGGCTGACCCAAGGCCATTCCAGCAGCTGCGAGTGGAGGAGTGGGGAATCAAACCCAGTTCTCCTAGATAAGAGTCCTCACACTTAACCACTACACCAAACTGGCTCTCACGGCGGATTCCACAACATAAATCCATGCAATCAGTAGAATGATCCACCTAATAAGCAATGCAGTAGGAACTGAGGAAACTTGGAAAGGATCTGTCATCTGAACAAAGCACAAACACTAAAATGTGACATGTTAGACCAGGGGTGTCGAACTCCTTTGCTATGAGGGCCAGATCTTGACTTTGTCAGGCCAGGCCATGTGCGTCATCAAATGTAATGCCAGGTCACGGAGATATAGACTGATTTCCCACTCACCTTATGCCGTTCTCACGTTCGTCTTCTCAGTGCGGCTTTCTTCCAGTTTCCTACTATCTGCCCCGGGGCTGACGTATGGATTGTCGTTTTCACGCAGCAAACAGAAACCGCTAAAAACCAGTTTCTGTTTGCTGCATGAAAACGCCGATCCTTGCTGCAGGCCTGGGGCAGATAGTGGGAAATCGGAAGGAAGCCACGCTGAGAAGACGAACGTGAGAGCGGCGTAAGGTGAGTGCCAAATCGATCATAAACTTTATAAAGGACACAGACAAACACACACGCTCAGCCTAATCCACCTCACTGGCTTGCTGAGCCTCAGCCAACAGAAGAAAGAGAGGCTTGGCTCAGTAGCTCTGCTGCGTGATTGAGAGCATCTGGCAAAGCAAGCTCTCCTTCCCCTACTTCTTCCCCAAGGGGGGAGCTTTGCTCTGTAGCTCCTGTGCGATTGAGCAAGCCTGGCAATGCAAGTTGTGATGCAGAAGGAAGCAAGAGAGGGAGAAGGAAGCCGATGACAGTGAGTTATTGGGGGGCCTGATAGGAGTTTCCGGGGACCTGATTTGGTTCCTGTGCCACATGTTTGACACCCCTGTAGGAATCTATATAACTGAATCAATATTGGTCCCAGGTCTGATGAAGACTGGAAAGAAACAAGTACTTCATTGATTGGCTTGTCACCACACTACTTGGGGACTTGAATGTACATGTTTTGGACATTTGGACTGGTTTCTATATATTTCTTAGTAAATTGTCACTAGCTTGCATTTTTTGTTCTGTTATCCATTATAGTGACCTATCTCGGATTGTATTCTAATCCCCAGGTGGGGGCAGGTGATCCCCCGGTTGGGAGACCCTCCCCCCGCTTCAGGGTTATCAGAAAGTGGGGGAGGGAAATATCTTCTGGGCACTCCATTATTCTCTATGGAGACTTATTCCCATAGGGTATAATGGAGAAATTAACTACGAATTTCGGGGGGCGGGGAGGGGGCTGTATTTTGAGGAAGAGACACGAGATTTTCAGCATAGCATCCGATGTCTCTTCTCAAAAGACCCTCCCAAGTTTCAAAAAGATTGGTCCAGTTCTATGAGCCCCAAAAGAAGGTGCCCCTATCCATTATTTCCAGTAGAGGGAAGGCATTGAAAAGGTGTGCGGTCTCTTTGAATGTGAGGGCCAGAACTCCCTTTGGAGTTCAATTCCGCTTGTCACACCTTTGCTCCTGGCTCCACCCCCAGCGTCTCCTGGCTCCACCCCGAAGATATTTCTTGAATTGGACTTGACAACCCTACACCCCTGTGTTAGACAACGCAGAACAAGGCAGTTTGTTTTCCTGGACCAGTCTGCTGTGACATAGCCTTATTTCCTTTATAAAGCTGCTCCCCCCACCCCTTAATCCTTCTGTTTTGCAAAATGCCAGGGGCACAGCTGACCTCTGACCTGGTGGAGGCGGCCAGATCCAGCCGAGCACTTGTTATTTTCTCAAGAGTAAGGCGCCATCCAGCATGACTTTTGGACAGAGGCAGTTTGACAAAGGAGCAATGTTGGAAGGGCAAGACGGAGATTTCAGCCTCCTGGCCGGAACGCCTGGCTTGAGTTTCTTTCGGGTCTCAGTGGGCCTTGAGGAATATATCTGAGCACAACTTAGAGAATCTCTGTAGCTCGGAAACGGGTCACCTGGACGGCTAGAGGCTCTTTCTTGTGTTTTAACAATTTATTAATAACATATGGTTACAGTAATTAATTGTCTCTTTTCTATACTAACCCATATGCTATTTCAACCCCCCCCCTCCCTCCAATATTTGACTTCCCCGAAGTTATAAATTTAAATTCAATTGTAAAGGTACCGCTAACCAATCAAAGTTCAATATTTTTCTTCTCTCATTACTACTAAAAAAATGTCCAATGACTTTTTATATTCCATTCTTTCTCCATGTATCTTTTAAATTTCTTCCACTCCTTTTTGAATATATCTAGATCATAGTCTTTTAAAGTTTTAGTTAATTTGTCCATCTCACTCCACGATAAAACTTTCACAATCCAGTCCCATTTCTCTGGTATTTTTCCCTGTTTCCACAGCTGCGCATACAGTGTCCTCGCAGCTGAGAGCAAGTACCAAATTAAAGTCCTGTCTTCCTTTGGAAATTTTTCTAATTGTAACCCAAGCAAAAAAGTCTCTGCAGTTTTCTTGAAGTCGTAACCCAAAATTTTGGAGATTTCTTGTATCATCTTCCAATACTCTTCCAATACTCCAGTTTGGTGTAGTGGTTAAGTGTGCGGACTCTTATCTGGGAGAACCGGGTTTGATTCCCCACTCCTCCACTTGCACCTGCTGAGATGGCCTTGGGTCAGCCATAGCTCTGGCAGAGGTTGTCCTTGAAAGGGCAGCTGCTGTGAGAGCCCTCTCCAGCCCCACCCACCTCACAGGGTGTCTGTTGTGGGGGAGGAAGGTAAAGGAGATTGTGAGCCGCTCTGAGACTCTTCGGAGTGGAGGGCGGGATAGAAATCCAATATCATCTTCTTCTTCTTCTTCTTCTACTCTTTCGCTTTTTCACAAGTCCACCGCATGTGAAAAAAAGAACCTTCGTGTGGCTAGAGGCTCTTTCTTAACTGCTTGCTCGTAGTGTGGAGACAGGCGAAGCAGTCAGTGACCTTCTCTGGATTTGCCGCGTGCGGAGATTCCCCACCTAAGGATCGATTGCCGTTTAAGGCTAAACTGCGTCGCGTGGCAAATGCATGCCGCAATAGACTAATGATCCTTTTCTTTGCTTGGAGGGGGCGGGATTGCTTCAGGAGGAAGTAACGAGTGGAGAAGGAAGTGGGGAAAGGTCTTGTGCCCCCCCCCCCCCCGCTCCTCCACTTGCCCCTCCTGCCCCGCCACTTCCTGCTACCTCCCGAAACAGTTTTTCTTACGGATAAAAGATCAGTCTATCGTTTCTATGCAGTTGCCCTTAAGAGTTTTTGTGTAAATAAAATAGCTCACTATTAAGACCAGTGCTTTTTTTGTAGCAGGAACTCCTGTGCATGTTAGGCCACCCCACCCCGATGTAGCCAATGCTCTTGGAGCTTACATTAGACCCTGTGAGCTCTTGGAGGATTGGCTACATCAGGGGTGTGTGGCCTAATATGCAAAGGAATTCCTGCTCCAAAAAAAGCCCTGATTAAGACACTGGTCAGACGTGCGTTCATTGCAAGTCCAGTGTCCGCAGCTGCCGGTATGCTCCCAATGTGTTCAAGAATGGGAAGCGACTACCTGGGCGTCAGCTTGGTCTAGTGGTTAAGTGTGGGAGAATTGGGTTTGATTCCCCACTCCTCCACCTGCACCTGCTGAGATGGCCTTGGGTCAGCCATAGCTCTGGCAGAGGTTGTCCTTGAAAGGGCAGCTGCTGTGAGAGCCCTCTCAGCCCCACCCACCTCACAGGGTGTCTGTTGTGGGGGAGGAAGGTAAAGGAGATTGTGAGCCACTCTGAGACTCTTCGGAGTGGAGGGCGGGATATAAATTGAATATCTTCATCTACCTCACAGGGTGTCTGTTGTGGGGGAGGAAGGGAAAGGAGATTGTAGGCCGCTCTCTGTCCTCGAAAGGGCAGCTGCTGTGAGAGTCCTCTCAGCCCCACCCACCTCACAGGGTATCTGTTGTCGGGGAGGAAGGTAAAGGAGATTGTGAGCCACTCTGAGACTCTTCGGAGTGGAGGGCGGGATATAAATCCAATATCTTCTTCTAATGTATCCAATCCTCCAAGAGCTTACAGGGCTTACAGAGCCAGTTTGGTGTAGTGGTGAAGTGCGCGGACTCTTCTCTGGGAGAACCGGGTTTGATTCCGCTCTCCTCCATTTGCACCTGCTGGAATGGCCTTGGGTTAGCCATAGCTCTGGCAGAGGTTGTCCTTGAAAGGGCAGCTGCTGTGAGAGCCCTATCAGCCCCAACCGCCTCACAGGGTGTCTGTTGTGGGGGGAGAAGATATAGGAGATTGTAAGCCGCTCTGAGTCTGATTCAGAGAGAAGGGCGGGGTATAAATCTGCAGTCTTCTTCTTCTGCTTTGATGGTCTCTACCAGCAGTAGAGCCCGGTTGCGCAGAGTGGTAAAGCTGCAGTACTGCAGTCGGAGCCCTCTGCTCATGACCTGAGTTTGATCCTGGCGGAAGCTGGATTCAGGTAGCCGGTCCAAGGTTGACTCAGCCTTCCATCCTTCCGAGGTCGGTAAAATGAGTCCCCAGCTTGCTTGGGGGTGGGGGAGTGTAAAAGACTGGGGAAGGCAATGGCAAACCACCCTATAAAAAGTCTGCCGTGAAAACATTGTGAAAGCAATGTCACTCCAGAGTTGGAAACGGCTGGTGCTTCCACATTGGACCTTTCCTTTTCCTTTCTGACTGGATCACATTTCACGTTGAATGCTTCCTCGAAGAGCCAATCTGCTCAATTTTACTTTTCGACGTCAACTAAGACCACTTAATCAAATTTCCATTAGGCACAAGCGTGTAACATCACTTTTGGAGCCTGGATTTATATGAAATTTGGATACCACACAGAATCGAATAGGAGATGTGAAGGACTTTATATCTTCTGGACATTTGAAGTGTTGTGGTTCCTTTCCTTTTGTGAGATATTTTTGTGTATTGTGCATTTGGTATCATTGGAAACAAACAGAGACAAACAAGAGAGACTTTACATATATATATTTTATTGCGTGTTTTGTACACAGTTGTTTTTTTCTGCTCTATGCTGTGTTGCCCCTGTTCTGAGGTGTGACTGAGGTTTGTTGCTAGAGCAGCGTGTACTTCCCAAAACCATGCCTGTCTCAGAAATAGCATTCAGGACGAAAAACAACGCATGAGAGATTTCCCAACTCTGAGTTGGGAAATCCTTGGCGATTTGGGGAGGGAGGGGTTTGTAGAGGGTTGGGACCTCGGTGGAGTAGGATGCCATGAAGCAGGGCTCCCCAACTAATCAAAACCTCTGGGCATCTACAGAATTCTGACACAGGCTAGTGTGGGCCCAACAACAAAATGGCTGCTGCAGGAGGAGGAGCCAGACACAAAATGGCTGTTCTGCAGGAGACAGAGACACTCACACAGAGGAAGCCTAAGTGCAGGGAAGAAGAGATATCAGGGCTTTTTTTGAGCAGGTCCCGGCTGGCTTGGCATCAGGGGGTGTGGCCTAATATGCAAATGAATCCCTGCTGGGCTTTCCCCACAAAAAAGCCCTGTGTGAAGTAGTGGTGATGTCAGGGGGTGTGGCCTAATATGCAAATGAGTTCCTGCTGGGCTTTTCCCACCCCAAAAAGCCCTGTGTGAAACAACGGTGATGTCAGGGGGTGTGACCTAATATGCAAATGAGTTCCTGCTGGGCTTTCAACATAAAAAAGCCCTGTGTGAAACAATGGTGATGTCAGGGGGTGTGGCCTAATATGCAAATGAGTCCCTGCTGGGCTTTACCCACAAAAAAGCCCTGTGTGAAACAACGGTGATGTCAGGGGGTGTGACCTAATATGCAAATGAGTTCCTGCTGGGCTTTTTCCCACAAAAAGCCCTGTGTGAAACAATGGTGCTGTCAAGGGGTGTAGCCTAATATGCAAATGAGTTCCTGCTGGGCTTTTCCCACAAAAAAGCCCTGTGCGAAACAACGGCGATGTCAGGGGGTGTGACCTAATATGCAAATGAGTTCCTGCTGGGCTTTCCCCACAAAAAAAGCCCTGTGTGAAACAATGGTGCTGTCAGGGGGTGTGGCCTAATATGCAAATGAGTCCCTGCTGGGCTTTTCCCACCAAAAAAGCTCTGTGTGAAACAACAGTGATGTCAGGGGTGTGTGACCTAGTATGCAGATGAGTTCCTGCTGGGCCTTTCCCACAAAAAAAGCCCTGAAAGATATAATTAAAAATAAACTGGGAAGGTGGGAGGGCAAGAATGAAACATTGAACCGAATTTTTATCCCCGTCTTCCTCCATGGAGGTCTGGGGAGCATCCACAGTCCTCCCCTCCCAAATTTTATCTTCACCACAATCCCTCGAGGTCTTCCCGAACAGGAACTTCGTTTTCTTGATGCGGTTTTTTTCTGGTTCCCTTCACCCAGTCGCCCCCAAGATGTCCACGGACCTCGGCCCCCAAGTCGACGCCACTGTGAACCAGCAAGTGACCATCACCTGCAGTGCAAAAGGGTTTTATCCCAACGACACAAGCCTGGTGTGGAGGGAGAACGGCAGTGAGACAGATCTCGGAACACCTGAGCCCATGACTCAGGAATCGGATGGGACGTTCTCCGTGAAGAGTTCCCTGGAGGTGAACGCAACAGAGCAGAGGAACCACTCCATATTCACCTGCTATGCTGTGCGCAATTCCCAGACCTCAGATCATCTAAACGTGACGCTGAAAATACACAAAGAAGGAAAGGGAGATTTCTCTTCAGCAGATAAAGGTGGGTTCATCCAGTCACTCATCAGGCTTTTGGGTACCCTTTTCTGTTTCTAGTTTGATGTCCTTAAATGCTAGGTAGCAAGCCTCACGCTTGCGGGGAGGGACGGTGGCTCAGTGGTAGAGCATCTCCTTGGTAAGCAGAAGATCCCAGGTTCAATCCTGGCATCTCCCAACTAAAAAGGGTCCAGGCAAGTAGGCGTGAAAAACCTCAACTTGAGACCCTGGAGAGCCGCTGCCAGTCTGAGTAGACAATACTGACTTTGATGGACCGAGGGTCTGATTCAGTATAAGGCAGCTTCATATGTTCTCCCAGGGGTCCCTAGCCCTTTTGAGCCTGTGGGCACTTTTAAAATTCTGACAAAACAACAACAGAATGGCTGTCACAAAATGGCCGCCACTGAAGGCAGAACCAGCTGCAAAATGGCTGCCACTAAATGGCCACCACTGGAGGCAGAACCAGCTACAAAATGGCTGCCACTAAATGGCCGCCACTGAAGGCAGAACCAGCTACAAAATGGCTGCCACTGGAGGCAGAACCAGCTACAAAACAGCTTTCACAGCTTAACTTCAGTAACATAGGATAGATACTTGGCTGTTGTGGCAGGTATTGCCAAAGCAACATTTTAAATAAGTCTGCATAGCCAATCAAATCTCCAGTGGCCAGTCAAAAGCCTTGCTGGGCAAAAGCCCTACCTGGCCCCACCCACTTCCTAAAAACACCTGGCAGTCCTGGAAAAGTTGCCAGAGGGCACCGCAGCACCCATTGGCCCCGTGTTGCAGACTCCTGCTAGAGGGCATCTCATGAGAATTTGGGAGCATCTACAGCTTTACCCAGTTTCGCAAGAGGGAGACTTCTTAGCAGTAGTGTGTGCAAAAAGGAACTAGGGGTCTTAGTGGATCATTCGCTGAACATGAGTCAACAGTGTGATGCGGTGGCTAAAAAAGGCAAATGCAATTTGGGGCTGTATCAACAGAAGTATAGTGTCCAGATCACATGAAGTGATGGTATCGCTTTGCTCTGCTCTGGTAAGACCTCAGCTGGAGTCTTGTGTTCAGGTGGTGGCAGCTACAAGCATAGCCAGCTTCAAGAGGGGAATGTATAAACATATGGAGCAGAGGTTCATCAGTGGCTATTAGCCAAAACTTATTATTGGAGCTCTCTGTCTGGGGCAAGTGATGCTCTGTGTTCTTGGTGCTTGTGGGGCAGCACAGTGGGAGGGCTTCTAGCCCCACTTGTGGACCTCCTGATGGCACTTGGGTTTTGGGGGGTTTTTCGTTTTTTGTGGCCACTGTGTGACACAGAGTGTTGGACTGGATGGGCCATTGGCCTGATCCAACATGGCTTCTCTTATGTTCTTATGTGACACAGAGTGTTGGACTGGAGGGGCCACTGGCCTGATCCAACAGGGCTTCTCTAATGTTCTTATGTGACACAGAGTGTTGGACTGGAGGGGCCACTGGCCTGATCCAACAGGGCTTCTCTTATGTTCTTATGTGACACAGAGTGTTGGACTGGAGGGGCCATTGGCCTGATCCAACAGGGCTTCTCTTATGTTCTTATGTGACACAGAGTGTTGGACTGGAGGGGCCACTGGCCTGATCCAACAGGGCTTCTCTTATGTTCTTATGTGACACAGAGTGTTGGACTGGAGGGGCCACTGGCCTGATCCAACAGGGCTTCTCTTATGTTCTTATGTGACACAGAGTGTTGGACTGGAGGGGCCATTGGCCTGATCCAACAGGGCTTCTCTTATGTTCTTATGTGACACAGAGTGTTGGACTGGAGGGGCCACTGGCCTGATCCAACAGGGCTTCTCTAATGTTCTTATGTGACACAGAGTGTTGGACTGGAGGGGCCACTGGCCTGATCCAACATGGCTTCTCTTGTGGTCTTATGTGACACAGAGTGTTGAACTGGAGGGGCCATTGGCCTGATCCAACAGGGCTTCTCTTATGTTCTTATGTGACACAGAGTGTTGGACTGGAGGGGCCACTGGCCTGATCCAACATGGCTTCTTTTATGTTCTTATGTGACACAGTGTTGGACTGGATGAGCCATTGGCCTGATCCAACATGGCTTCTCTTATGTTCTTCTGTGACAGAGTGTTGGACTGGATGGGCCATTGACCTGATCCAACATGGCTTCTCTTATGTTCTTCTGTGACACAGAGTGTTGGACTGGATGAGCCATTGACCTGATCCAACATGGCTTCTCTTATGTTCTTCTGTGACACAGAGTGTTGGACTGGATGGGCCATTGGCCTGATCCAACATGGCTTCTCTTATGTTCAGAGCGAAATTTCAACGTTGGCACAAACAGTTGAAATATACGTGTTACAATTCACACACACTCAGATATCCAATGTATACTAATTTAACTTGGAGGGTTTTCAACAGAGGCTAGATGGCCATCTGAGAGCAGTGCGAATGTGAATTTAGGGGGAGGGATTTGTGAACTTCCTGCATTGTGCAGGGGGTTGGGCTAGATGACCCTAGAGGTCCCTTCCAACTCTATGATTCTATGAGAAACTCTTCACAAAACCTCCTTAGCATTATTCCGCCACCATGGAAGGCCTATGAGCGGGGCCATGGCTCGGTGGTAGAGCATCTGCCTGGCATGCAGAAGGTTCCAGGTTCAGTCCCTGGCATCTCCGGTTTAAAAGATCAGGTAGGAGGTGATATGAAAGACCTCAGCCTGAGACCCTGCAGGACCACTGCCAGTCCAGGGGTGTCAAACTCATTTGTTATGTGGGCCGGATCGGACATAAATGAGACCTTGTTGGGCCAGGCCATGTCGTGTGTGTTCCTATTCAAGATAAGGTAGCCAAGGTGGAAACTTTATAAAGGACACCAACAAACACAATTAAAAATAAAACATGCTTATAGCATTAGTGTTCATTGGTCTTAAAGATGCTTTCTTTGTATTTCTTCAGCGGAATCCAGGAAACTGGGCAAAGGAAGCTCTGGCTCTTTCCTTCCTTCCTCAGGGGACCAGGAGGGGGAGGAGCCTCAGCCAATCGAAGGAAGAGAGGCTTGGCTCAGTAGTACTGCTGTACAATTGAGAGAGCCTGGCAAAGCAAGCTCCGCCTCCCCCCCCCTTCCTCCCCAACGGAGGAGCTTCAGACAATGGAGAAAAGAGAGGCTTTGCTCTGTAGCTCCTGTGTGATTGAGCCAGCTTGGCAAAGCAAACTGTTATGCAGAAGGGAGCAAGAGAGAGGAAGCAGATGACAGCCAGTTGCTCAGGGGCCTGATAGGAGCCCTCTGGGGGCCTCATTCAGCCCCTGAGCCGTATGTTTGACACCACTGGAGTAGACAATACTGACCTTGATGGACCAGTGGTCGGATTCAGTATAAAGGCAGCTTCATGCGTTTGTGAGTGCATCTTGGAACCCGTTTCTTAGCACATGGCAAAGAGCCAGTTTGGTGTACTGGTTAAGTGTTCAGACTCTTCCCTGGGAGAACCGGGTTTGATTCCCCACTCCTCCGCTTGCACCTGCTGGAATGGCCTTGGGTAAGCCAGAGCTCTCATTTGGGAGAACCGGGTTTGATTCCCCACTCCTCCGCTTGCAGCTGCTGGGATGGCCTTGGGTAAGCCATAGCTCTCTTATCTGGGAGAACTGGGTTTGATTCCCCACTCCTCCACTTGCACCTGCTGGCATGGCCTTGGGTCAGCCAGAGCTCTCATTTGGGAGAACCGGGTTTGATTCCCCACTCCTCCGCTTGCAGCTGCTGGGATGGCCTTGGGTAAGCCATAGCTCTCTTATCTGGGAGAACTGGGTTTGATTCCCCACTCCTCCACTTGCACCTGCTGGAATGGCCTTGGGTCAGCCAGAGGTCTCTTATCTGGGAGAACCGGGTTTGATTCCCCTCTCCTCCGCTTGCACCTGCTGGAATGGCCTTGGGTCAGCCATAGCTCTCTTAGGAGCTGTCATTGAAAGGGCAGCATCTGTCAGAGCTCTCTCAGCCCCATCCACTTCACAGCGTGTCTGCTGTGGTGAGGGAGAAGGTAAAGGAGATTGTGACCGCTCTGAGACTCTGAGTTTCAGAGTATGGGGCGGGATATAAATCCAGTATCATCATCTTCTCCTTCGAGACATTTTGTTCCAGACCACAGAGGTTGATAAAGATTTTGGAAATCAAATAGGCGATTTGGATGCAGCGTTGTTTGATACTTTGAATGGATGTGCCATGTATTCTGGTAATTCACAGAAAGAGATACTGGAAACTATTTAGGGAACGTTAAAGAAAAACAATCGTGTGCATTTCTTAACAGGCTTTGGTTGACAAGTGTTTTGTGCTGCAATTATTTCTCCTTCTCATGTGTTTTCTTGGTAAAAGAGAGAGGCAGGCTGAGGGGGCAAGAGCACACTATGGAATCTTTCTCTTAAAGTGCCAGAAGTAGAAAATTTGTATATCGGGGTTTCCGATGAGATTTTGTTTTTCCTGTAAATAATCCTTATCCGATATATGGTATCAAACGGCGGGGAGATATCGATGGTTTCTTTGTATCTCTTGTACGTCCGCTTCTTTTGTTTGGTTCACTACCGCAATCCCGCAGTTAGACGAAACTTTCATAAACTATTGGGATATTAAGGCCGTGAAAAGACAGAAAGAGATTTCAGATCATGCCACATCGAAAGCCTGCAGATTGTAACATGTATCCGTGTTTTCAAAAGTCAATATTCCAGCTGCTTGAAAGAGAATATCGCGACGGGGTAATTCTTGAGTACTTGTTAAGATCATGCAGATCTCAAAGGAAGAGCGTCAGAATTAGGAGAGGGGGACGCGTTTTATACAGAAGATCTCTGATTGATATCCCACCTCGCCTCAGGCATCCGTCGGGGCCCTAGCAGTTTCTTAACGGTGAGATATTGGCTTCCAGAGGCAGACCAGGAGTAGACAAAAGTAACAAGTCTCTCTTTTTTAATCTCAAAATTGTTTTTATTGAAAATTCAAACAGCTGGCATAAAATCAGACAGCTTCAAGGTACGGTGCAACTTCAATGCCACGCATAGATAATAACACAAAAAAAATTAAATCTGAGTTAAATAGTTGGCGAAATGAATTCTTAAAAAAGGCGACCGCTTTTCCATTACAGACTTACATTGAGGTGTAATGGCGCGTGACTGCGCCTCGTCTGTGATCTTATCAATAGTAAAATAATCCCAAGCTTTGAGATACCAAGCCTGAATACCAAGCCTGAGAGCCAGTTTGGTGTAGTGGTTAAGTGTGCGGACTCTTATCTGGAAGAACCGGGTTTGATTCCCCACTCCTCCGCTTGCACCTGCTAGCATGGCCTTGGATCAGCCATAGCTCTGGCAGAGGTTGTCCTTGAAAGGGCAGCTGCTGTGAGAGCCGTCTCAGCCCCACCCACCTCACAGGGTGTCTGTTGTGGGGGAGGAAGGTAAAGGAGATTGTGAGCTGCTCTGAGACTCTTCGGAGTGGAGGGTGGGATATAAATCCAATATCTTCATCTACCTCACAGGGTGTCTGTTGTGAGGGAGGAAGGGAAAGGAGATTGTGAGCCACTCTGAGACTCTTCGGAGTGGAGAGTGGGATATAAATCCAATATCTTCATCCACCTCACAGGGTGTCTGTTGTGGGGGAGGAAGGGAAAGGAGATTGTGAGCCGCTCTGAGACTCTTCGGAGTGGAGGGCGGGATATAAATCTAATATCTTCATCTACCTCACAGGGTGTCTGTCATGGGGGAGGAAGGGAAAGGAGATTGTGAGCCTCTCTGAGACTCTTCGGAGTGGAGGGCGGGATATAAATCCAATATCTTCTTATTATTATTATTATCAATAGTAAAATAATCCCAAACTTTGAGATACCAAGCCTGAATATTAGGAGAATGCGCATCTTTCCATTTACAAGCGATGACCGCTTTAGCTGCTGTAAGTAAAGTCATTATAAACTCTCCATCTTGTTTTGAGGCAGAACCAGATTCCCGTAGATTTAGAAGAACCAAAGTTGGAGAAAATGGAATCTTAAGACCTGTGATCTTGAAAATTTCCTTAATCACCTGTTTCCAAAAAATGGGAATCACGGGGCAAGACCACCAAGCATGAAAAAAGGTTGCCCCAGAACCACAACCTTTCCAACAATGCGGGGGCAGGTCAGGGATTGAGTGCGAGAGCTGAGCAGGGGTTCGGTACCATCTAGAAATCACTTTATACGACAGGGGTGGGGAACCCTTTTTCTGCCAAGGGCCATATGGATATTTATAACATCATTCGCGGGCCATAAAAAATTATCAACTTAAAAAACAGTGCTCCGCCGAGGGAGAATGATTCGGGCCAGCAAAATCAATGCAAATAATTTTTTCTATTTGAAGTCATGTGGGGAGAGCCTAATTTGGCAAAAACACACACACACCTGGCCTGCCACCCCAGGCAAATGCATAGGTCCAGGGCTTTTTTGTAGAAAAAGCCCGGCAGGAACTCAGTAGCATATTAGACCACATCCCCTAATATTAGTATATTACGTCACACACTCATTAGCATATTAGGCCACACCCTCTGGGTTAATCAAGTGCAAACTGAACTGGGACAGTAACTTTTCCAGGCCCTGCAGCAATTCTGGCCAGCCAGCCAGGCCCCAGGGAGGCTGCCGCACAGTATATCTGGGCCCTGTGATCCCTGCCTGGCCCCGGGGAGGCTGCTGCTCAGCGCGGCTGGGCCCCACGATCCTTGCTGCCTAGCCAGGCCCCAGGGAGGCTGCCACCTGCCAATTCATGTATCCGTCCAGCAATCTCCGAGGGCCACACCAAGTATGGCCCTTGGGATGGAGGTTCCCCACTCCTGTTATTTGATAATAAGTAATAAGTCTCGACAAGTTTGCCATCTCCAATAATAAAGTCCACATGTGACCCACTTTATGAATCCTAGAATGCTAGAGTTGGAAGGGGCCATACGGACCATCTAGTCCAACCCCCTGTTCCATCCATGCAGGATCAGCCTCAAGCATCTCCAACGAATAATCAGCCAGAGCCGGATTAACAATTAGGCAAAGTACATAAGGACATAAGAGAAGCCATGTTGGATCACGCCAGTGGCCCATCCAGTCCAACTCTCTGTGTCACACAGTGGCCAAAAAAATTATATATATATATATATATATATATATATATATATATATATATATATATATATATACACACACACACACACACACACACACACACACACACATATATACACACTGTGGCTATTAGCCACTGATGGACCTCTGCTCCATATTTTTATCTAACCCCCTCTTGAAGCTGGTTATGCTTGTAGCTGCTACCACCTCCTGTGGCAGTGATTTCCACATGTTAATCACCCTTTGGGTGAAGAAGTACCTCCTTTTATCCGTTCTAACCCGACTGCTCAGCAATTTCATTGAATGCCCACGAGTTCTTGTATTGTGAGAAATGGAGAAAAGGACTTCTTTTTCTACCTTCTCCATCCCATCCATAATCTTGTAAACCTCTCTCATGTCACCCCGCAGTCGACGTTTCTCCAAGCTAAAGAGCCCCAAGCGTTTTAACCTTTCTTCATAGGGAAAGTGTTCCAACCCTTTAATCATTCTAGTTGCCCTTTTCTGCACTTTTTCCAGTGCTATGATATCCTTTTTGAGGTGCGGTGACCAGAATTGCACACAGTATTCCAAATGAGACCGCACCATCGATTTATACAGGGGCATTATGATACTGGCTGATTTGCTTTCAATTCCCTTCCTAATAATTCCCAGCATGGTGTTGGCCTTTTTTATTGCAATCGCACACTGTCTTGATATTTTCACTGAGTTCTCTACCATGACCCCAAGATCTCTCTCTTGGTCAGTCTCTACCAGTTCATACCCCATCAACTTGTATTTGTAGCTGGGATTCTTGGCCCCAATGCGCATTACTTTGCACTTGGCCACACTGAACCTCATCTGCCACGTTGACACCCACTCACCCAGCCTCAACAGATCCCTTTGGAGTTCCTCACAATCCTCTCTGGTTCTCACCACCCTGAACAATTTAGTGTCATCTGCAAACTTGGCCACTTCATTGCTCACTCCCAACTCCAAATCATTTATGAACAAGTTAAAGAGCATGGGACCCAGTACTGAGCCCTGCGGCACCCCACTGCTTACCGTGCTCCACTGCATAAGCACTGGCCTATGGGCCTCCATGCCTTTAGGGGCCCTGGGCCAGCTCCACCCCCCCCATTATTCCCCCTGCTCCCAGCCCTCCCAGCCTGCACGTTCGGCCAGCAACTGAGCTGCTCTTTGCCCAGCTTGCGTGGCGTGGCTGCTGCTGGCATCGTCGCCAAGTTTGCCTCTCTCTGCCTCTCCCCCGCAGCTTAGTCAAAGGGGCTGTCATGATCCTGGACCTAGTGGGGCCTGCAGGTCCCAGGAAAGCCTGCTTAGGAGTTACTGGGGAAAGCCTACATCTCCCATGATCCCCTCTGTCCCTCTGATTGGGTAGCGAGGGCTTTGGAGGGAAACAGGCCCAGAGAGGGGTGGAGCCTGGGAAGAGAATATATAAAGACAAAGCCCAGGAAGGGGGTGTTCTTTTCCCTGGAAGGCTTAGCTGGAAGCAGGCTGCAGCCTTGAGAGCTGGAAGCAGGGGAGAGACCCTTACCCAAGGGGGTAAGTGCTGGTAAGAGTAGGGACAGTAAGATAAGATGCGTTAGGGCATTTGTTTATGTTCCTTTCACCCTTTTACTGGCTCACGCCCCTTGTTAACTTATATTGCACTGGAATAAACCTTTTTGTTGTCGTTCCCTCTGCCTGGTCCCCACGCACATTATTTGGCCTAGCTAAGGGAGGCCTGAAGTGCTTAGGAGGGGACTCTGGGCCTTCTCAAGGGGAACCCTTAACCCAAAGTGGTGGCAGCAATTTGGTAAGACCCGCCCCCCCCCCCCGAGTTGTGACAGGGGCTTTTAAGAAGGTGCCTGAAGGCTGTAGTGGAAATCATGGGCCGTGGAGCAGGCGCTCAGACACTGAGATAAGCTGCGAGGCCCCCCCCTCAAGATTTCGACTGCCTGGGGACTTCCACAGGGTTTAATCCGGCACTGCATCCAGCCACATTTTGAAGACTGCCAATGAAGGAGAGCTCGCCACCTTCCTAGGCAGCTGATCCCACCACTGAACGACTCTGACTGTAAAAAAAAAAAAATCTTCCTAATAACCAGTCGGTACCTTTCTCCTGGGGGGAAGGGGGGGTGGCCTCCCTCTTGGGTATCCTGCCCCCCCCCCCAGGGAAAGTATGTGCAATACATAGCCTCTCCTTTCCCGGTGTAGTGAATGCCGCGTGGTCACTGTCAGGCTATGCCTGGCAGATGGTCACTGCAATGGCCTCTCCTGCATTACTGCATCCGTGGCAACACCTTCCCGCTGGTCCCCCCCGTTTGCCACGTCATGGTGCGACCGAATGTCCGGCGGTATAACCGGATGGGCAGGCCGGGCTCACCAACCTCATCAGCCAAGAGAAAGAAAACTATAACCCGGGCAGATAGAGCTCGTTAATGTAACACCTACCACCTGGAGGACTCGCTGCCGGCGTCCCGGTTTACTGGGCCATGGCAGATGACCCCAAGGTGAAAGGGTGGAGCCAGTACCGCGCACACTGTGCTTCACCTAAAAATTCCTCTGCGCAGGCCTGAAGGGCATATCCACATCCACAACACACAACACACCAAGTCCTGCAGCGATGGGCAAGGGGCGAAACGGCAGGTGGAAGATGCCACTGGAAGCCGCAGTCCCGATCCTGCATGTAGGCGGTTCAGGGTATTGGTCGCCTGATGCTGACCCGGAGACGAAAGCATTTTTCGGCAGCACCCTGAACGACCAAGCAGCCTTATCTAGGGACAGCACTGCTTGCTCCACACGGAGAGGGGCCTAGAAAAGATGGCCTAAACAAAGCTCGTCTCTCCCCCCCACCCCCAGTTGGCTAGCCGCGGTCAACGGGCATCCTTACTTGCGGTCAAAAAATAACAACAAAGAAAAGGCATGCACCTGCCTCACAAAGTGTGCAAAGACTAAAACTTGCGTGTTGGAACATCAGAACCATGCCTGACACAGTAGACAGTGGTCGCCCTGAACAACACTCTGCTCTAGTTGCCCACGAACTTCTCAGGTTGAATATTGACATAGCAGCTCTCAGTGAGGTCCATTTCCCTGAGGAAGGTAGTCTTCAAGAACATGGTGCTGGCTATACCCTCTACTGGTCGGGTAAGTCAAAGGCTGAGAGCCGCCTTTCTGGCGTTGGCTTCATGGTCAGGAACTCCATTGCCTCCAAACTCGAAAACCTGCCAACAGGTCACTCAGATCGCATCATGTCCATGCACCTCCCACTTCAAAACAAGCAGCATGCAACACTCTTAAGTGTGTATGCCCCAACCCTTCAAGCAGATCCTGCAGAAAAGAACAAGTTCTATGCTGATCTACACAACCTCGTACGGAAGACCCCTACAGAGGACAAGGTGATCATCCTTGGCGACTTCAATGCCAGAGTAGGTAAAGACTCGGAAGCCTGGAAAGGAGTACTTGGCAAACACGGCATTGGCAACTGCAATGATAACGGGCGCCTCCTGCTAGAATTCTACACGGAACACCAGCTCACCATCACCAACACTATCTTTCAGCAGAAGAACAGCCTGAAGACAACCTGGATGCACCCACGGTCCAAGCACTGGCACCTTATCGACTACGTTCTGGTGCGCCAGAGAGACCTTTGAGATGTCTTACACACCCGAGTAATGCCCAGTACGGAATGTCATACGGATCATCGTCTTGTACGCTGCAATCTCCGTCTTCACTTTAAACCCACACCCAGGAGAGGAGGTATCCCTCGGAGGAAGCTTCAGGTTGGCAGCCTTCAGTCAGCCGAAGTTAAAGCTGCCTTCCAGGCAAAACTCCAGTCAAGAATTGAGGACCCCAGTTGCCCCACAGACCCTTCTCCAGAAGCACTCTGAGAACACCTAAAAACTACCATCCTCTTGATCTCTGGAGAAGTCCTTGGGTTCTCCACAAGGAAGAAAAAGGATTGGTTTGACGAGAACAATCAAGAGATCCAAGAATTACTAGCGAAAAAGAGATCTGCCTACCAAGCACATCTTGCTCAGCCCTCCTGTCCCAGGAAAAAAGCAACCTTTCGCGCTGCATGTAGCAACCTCCAGCGCAAGCTTCGAGACATTCAGAACGAGTGGTGGACCAAGCTTGCAGAGAGAACCCAGCTGTGTGCAGACACTGGTGATTTAAGAGGGTTCTACAAAGCCCTGAAGGCAGTATATGGCCCATCATATCAGGCTCAGAGTCCCTTGCGTAGTGCAGACAGCCAAGTGCTCCTCACAGACAAGGCATCCATACTGAACCGGTGGTCGGAGTATTTTCAGGTTCTCTTCAGTGCCAACCGCGTAGTTCAAGATTCAGCAATCCACCTCACCCCACTTCAACCAGTGAAAACAGAGTTGGATGAGATCCCCACCCTAGAAGAGACTGTTAAAGCCATCAAGCAACTGAAAAGTGGCAAGGCAGCGGGAGTTGATGGAATTCCACCAGAGATCTGGAAGCATGGGGGCACAGTACTACATAGCACACTTCACAAAGTACTTGTCACCTGCTGGGAATGAGGCAAACTACCACAGGACTTTCGCAATGCAATCATCATCACTCTACACAAGAACAAAGAGGAAAAGTCAGACTGCTCCAACTACCGGGGGATAACCCTGCTCTCCATCGCAGGCAAAATCCCTGCCAGAATACTCCTGAACAGACTGGTGCCCACCATTGCAGAAGAACTCCTCCCAGAGAGCCAGTGCGGCTTCAGAGCTAACAGGAGCACCACCGACATGGTATTTGTTCTCAGGCAGCTCCAAGAGAAATGCAGGGAACAGAACAAGGGTCTATATGTGAATTTGTCGACCTTACCAAAGCTTTCGATACCGTTAGCAGGAAAGGCCTGTGGCAAATCTTGGAACGTTTAGGATGTCCCCCAAGGTTCCTCAGCATGATCATCCAGCTACATGAAGACCAGCGAGGCCAAGTCAGACACTGCAACGATCTTTCATAGCCCTTCCCAATAGGCACAGGTGTAAAGCAATGCTGCGTTCTCGCGCCAACTCTCTTTACAATCTTCTTTAGCATGATGCTTCAAAGAGACGCAGTAGATCTAGATGATGACGATGGTGTCTACATCCGCTATCGCACCGATGGCAGCCTGTTCAACCTGAGGCGACTAAAGGCTCACTCCAAGACAATGGAAAAACTTATCCGAGAGCTAGTGTTTGCTGATGATGCTGCACTCGTCTCCCACTCGGTATCAGCTGTGCAGCATATGACGTCCTGCTTTGCAGAGGCTGCCAAGCTATTTGGCCTAGAAGTTAGTCTGAAGAATAATAATAATAATAATAATAATAATAAATTTTATTTCTATCCCGCCCTCCCCACCTCAGCAGGCTCAGGGCGGCTAACAACATTTTATAAAAACATACAATAATAATAATAAAACCTTAAAATTTAACAATATAAAACATCAACAATAAACTTAATAACATTAAAACCAGTTCAATAAATAGAGTTCAATAAATAAACCAGTTCAATAAATAGAGTTCAATAAATAAAGAAGACAGACGTTCTCCACCAGCCTGCACCCCAGGAAGATTATCACCCTCCCTGCATCACTGTGGGTGAATCAGTTCTGAAGACAGTCCAGCAGTTCAGCTACCTGGGGTGCATCATCTCCTCAGATGCCAAGATCGACAAGGAGATTGACAACAGGCTGGCAAAGGCAAACTGTGCATTTGGCCGACTGCACAAAAGAGTGTGGAGCAACAAGCATCTGAAAAAAGGCACAAAGATCAATGTTTACAAAGCGGTTGTGATGACAACCCTCATCTACGGCTCCGAATCGTGGATTTTATACCGTCATCACCTGCGACTCCATGAGCGCTTTCATCAGCGCTGCCTTCGCACCATCCTCAACATCCACTGGAGTGACTTTGTGACCAACACTGAAGTCCTCAAGAGGGCGGAGGTTACAAGCATCGAGGCACTGCTGCTGAAGACGCAGCTGCGCTGGGCAGGGCATATTTCTAGGATGGAAAACCACCGCCTTCCCAAGATTGCTCTGTATGGCGAACTTTCCACCGGCCATCGAAATAGAGGGGCACCAAAGAAGAGGTACAAGGACTCCTTGAAGAAATCCCTTGGCACCTGTCGCATCAACCATTACCAGTGGTCTGACCTAGCCTCAGATCGCAAAGCATGGAGGCACACCATCCACCAGGCTGTCTCTTCCTTTGAGAACGCACGCATAGCTGGTCTTGAGGACAAAACGAGATTGAGGAAGAATCGCACTGCTACAGCACCAACCCCAAATCAGACTTTTCCCTGCAGCCACTGTGGCCAGATCTGCCTGTCCTGCATTGGTCTTGTCAGCCACCAGCGAGCCTGCAGCAGACGTGGACTACTGCACCCTTCTTAAATCTTCGTTCACGAAGTCAAGCCGAGAGAGAGACCTTTCTCCATCAAGGAAGCCGTGGCTGAAGGAGCAGCCCTGTCTCTAGGCAAACTAAGCAATTGCCTAAGGCGCCTGTCTTCTTGGGGCAATGGATTGGTTGCCCCCCATGTGACTCAGTGATGTTAGCTCTACGGGGAGGAGACGTTAGCCTTGCCTTCGGTGCCAGGCAGCCTAGGACTGGCCCTGTGTTGTCCTCAGTTTTAAGATCTGAGCAACATGTGCTACCAATGAACCTGTTACCTGTGAACAAAAGACCTCCAAAATATCCTATTGGATCATTGAATTATAAGAACATGAGAAGCCCTGTTGGATCAGTCCAAAGGCCCATCCAGTCCAACACTCTGTGTCATATAAGAACATAAGAGAAGCCATGTTGGATCAGGCCAGTGGCCCCTCCAGTCCAGCACTCTGTGTCACATAAGAACATAAGAGAAGCCCTGTTGAATCATGCCAATGGCCCATCCAGTCCAACACTCTGTGCCACATAAGAACATAAGAGAAGCCCTGTTGGATCAGGCCAATGGCTCATCCAATCCAACACTCTGTCACATAAGAACATAAGAGAAGCCGTGTTGGATCAGGCCAATGGCCCATCCAGTCCAACACTCTGTGTCACATAAGAACATAAGAGAAGCCCTGTTGGATCAGGCCAATGGCTCATCCAGTCCAACACTCTGAGTCACATAAGAACATAAGAGAAGCCATGTTGGATCAGGCAATGGCCCATCCAGTCCAGCTCTCTGTGTCACACAGTAGCCAAAAAATATATACACACACACACACACATATATATATATATATATATATATACACACACTGTGGCTAATAGCCACTGATGGACCTCTGCTAGAATCATAGAGTTGGAAGGGACCTCCAGGATCATCTATTCCAACCCCCTGCACAATGCAGGAAACTCACAAATACCTCCCCCTAAATTCATAGGATCTTCATTGCTGTCAGATGGCCATCCAGCCTCTATTGAAAAACCACCAAGGAAGGAGAGCCCACCACCTCCCGAGGAGGAAGCCTGTTCCACTGAGGAACCGCTCTAACGGTCAGGAAGTTCTTCCTAATGTCGAGCCGGAAACGATTTTGATTTAATTTCAACAAATTGGTTCTCGTTTTACCTTCTTTGGGCCACAGGAGGTAGGACCAGAACCCATGGGTTGAAATTAAATCAAAAGAGTTTCCTGCTCAACTTTAGGAAGAACTTCCTGACCGTTAGAGCGGTTCCTCAGTGGAACAGGCTTCCTCAGGAGGTGGTGGGCTCTCCTTCCTTGGAGGTTTTTAAATAGGGGCTAGATGGCCATCTGACAGCAATGAAGATCCTGTGAATTTAGGGAGAGATATTTGTGAGTTTCCTGCATTGTGCACAGGGTCGGACTAGATCACCCTGGAGGTCCCTTCCAACTCTATGATTCAGTAGGACATTTTGGAGATCTTTTGTTCATAGGGTCAGCAGAACACCAAGGTGATGTGACAGTGCTTAATGCACACACATGTAAGAGAGAGACAGAACTTCCGGTTCATCCGCGGGCTTTTTTTTTATATATCATAGACGTAATTTGATTGTGAGTCGACGCCAACAGTTAGAAAAGAGGTATACAAGAAGAGGGCAGCGTTGAAGTCAGAGCCCTGTTCTTCGAATGCTATCTGTGACTTCCGTAACACGCGTTATTTTAAGAATTTCAATTATTCCAGGTAATTCTCAGCCCCGAGGGATTCTGGTAATTTGGGGCGCCCCTTCGGTTGTCATTAAAAAAAAACCAGAGTCACTCGAACAGCCTTTCGACACCCTTAGGTGTGAATAGATAGCGATAGAATGCTTTTCTTCGGCTTTAATTGCGTATCCGTTTTAACAAAGTATATCCCGGGGCAACCTCCACGTATCAGAATCCGCAGGAATCCCATCGTGAGATCAAAATAGGGACAGGTGTTCTAGGAGATAATCCGTCAGTCAGCCAAAGAGGCTTAGCTCTCCTTCACTTCGCCTGGGGAAGAAGCGGTCTGCGGGGCCGTGGAGCCGGTTCTTAAAGAAGCTGCGTAATGAGGGTTCTAAAAGGGTTTTTTTTTTATATGAGGGTTAGACGGTGGCAGGAGGAGATGAGATCCTCGTTGGGTAAGAATTGTTTTCAGTTTGCGCAAGCCGTTTCCTAAGAACGCGGCTTTCAATGAGACCGTGAAGAGTTTATTCCTCTTTTTAAAAAGGAAATCAAATTAAGGACAGCGCCTGTGTGATGCTGCGGTTTCCGTCTGGAAACTCCAGGTGTGTATTTTACCTTTTGTTTTAAAAAAATAGATGGGGAGAAGTGGTGCGCTGGATTCCTCCCCATCCCCTCCCACTGGGTTCCCAGTGTTTTGTGGCAGAGCATCTGCCTGGCATGCAGAAGGTCTCAGGTTCAATCCCCGGCAGCTCCAGTTAAAAGGACAAAGCAGAAGGTGATGTGAAAGATCTCTGCCACAGACTCTGCTGTATCAACAGAAGTACAGTGTCCAGATCATATGAAGAAGTGATGGTATCGCTTTACTCTGCTCTGGTAAGACCTCGCCTGGAGTCTTGTGTTCAGTTTTGGGCACCACACTTTAAGAAGGATATAGACAAGCTGGAACGGGTCCAGAGGAGGGTGACGAAGATGGTGAGGGGTCTGGAGACCAAGTCCTACGAGGAATGATTGAAGGAGCTGGGGATGTTTAGCCTGGAGAGGAGGTGGCTGAGAGGTGATACGATCACCATCTTCAAGCCCTTGAAGGGCTGTCATATAGAGGATGGCGCGGAATTGTTTTCTGTGGCTCCAGAAGGTCGGACCAGAATCAACGGGTTGAAATTAAATCAAGAATTTCCAGCTCAACATTAGGAAGAACTCCCTGACTGTTAGAGGGGTTCCTCAGTGGAACAGGCTTCCTCGGGAGGTGGTGGGCTCTCCTTCCTTGGACATAAGAACATAAGAGAAGCCATGTTGGATCAGACCAATGGCCCCTCCAGTCCAACACTCTGTGTCACATAAGAACATAAGAGGAGCCATGTTGGATCAGGCCAATGGCCCCTCCAGTCCAACACTCTATGTCACATAAGAGAAGCCCTGTTGGATGAGGCCAATGGCCCCTCCAGTCCAACACTCTGTCTCACATAAGAACATTAGAGAAGCCATATTGGATCAGGACAATGGCCCCTCCAGTCCAACACTCTGTGTCACATAAGAGAAGCCATGTTGGATCAGGCCAATGGCCCATCCATTCCAACGCTCTGTGTCACACAGTGGCCAAAGAAAAAAAAAACCCAAGTGCCATCAGGAGGTTTACACTTGGGTCTAGAAGCCCTTCCACTTTGCCCCCCTCCCCAGCACAAAGAATACAGAGCATCACTGCCCCAGATAGTTCTAATAAAATGCTACGGCTAATAGCCGCTGATGGACATAACCTGTCACATTATTGATTAATCTGCTGTCAACAGGGGCAGCCTGACGCCCAATGGTGCCCTAGGTAGACATGCTGCCTGGAGCCCCCCAAGAGCCCCCGCGCCTTCCCCTCCCTGCCGTGGCTGCAAGCCCCTCCCCCTCCTCACCGCGCCTCCTCCCTCCCTTCAGACCCTTTCCCACCCCGGTGTGTTAATTTCAACACCCGAACCGGCTTCAGCGCCGCATTCCGGCTCTCTAAAGCGCCCCCCCTCCCCGGCCAAACACTCCAGTCGCTGTTAAAACCGCGGGGCCGGGCTGTCTGTCCCTCAGGAACGGCGTCCTGAAAGGGTGACCCCCGCTACAGCTGACTCCTCCCCTCCCGACTTCCTGGATGGGAAGGGCGGAGTTCAGCGGGGGTCGCCCTTTCAGGACGTTGTTCCTGAGGGACGGACGGTGAGCGCAGCCCGGCCCCACGGCGCGGTTTTAACCGTGACTGAAGTGTTCGGCTGGGGAGGGGGGGGACTTTAGAGAGCCGGAACGCGGCGCTAGAGCCGGTTCCGGCGTTGAAATTGACACACTGGGTTGGCAAAGGGTCCGAAGGGAGGGAGGAGGAGGAGGTGTGGGGGAGAGGAAATGGAGGGGCGGGCGGCGGTATCCGGGGGGGGGAGGGGCGAAAGGCAAACTAGGTGCTTGCCTGGGGCACCGGGAGGCGGGTGGGAAGCCCAATTTTGCGCCCCCACCTTCCCGGCCCGCTAGGCAGCCACCTAGTTTGCCTAGCGGGAGGGACGGTCCTGGCTGTCCATATAATTTATATATTCCGCTTAAAAAAGTGAACGGACATAGTGAAGGTATGGCGTATGAATTTGGACCGATCCACACTTTCCCAAGACTGATTGCTTTGTGGTAAAATAAACCGGATTTACACGACGAAAGTGTTGATTAGACTTTTTTGCAAGATATTAGTACGAGTGTTTGGATAATTGCATTGAGAAGCTGATTTTAGACAGAGCCCGCTGGGATTATCTTCACTGTCTCGGATCTAAATCTGCCGCTGCAGGCTGTGACGCGGTGGCTCAGACTTGAATAGGTTGAAGTTGAATCCAGCGAAGACAGAGGTCCTTTGCCTGGGTCGGGGCGGTCCAGGAGGGGAAATTCCCCTACCAATGCTTGACGGTGAGCCACTGGAAGTGGCGCACAAGGTCAAGAGCTTGGGGGTACTATTGGAGCCTGCCCTGACAATGGAAGCCCAGATAGCAGCCACTGCTAGATCCGCTTTTTTTCATATTAGGCGGGTGAGGCAGTTGGTCCCCTTCCTGGATCGCGACGACCTGGCAACCGTGATCCACGCAACAGTCACCTTGAGGCTGGACTACTGTAATGCCCTCTACATGGGGCTGCCCCTGCGCCGAACCCGGAAACTGCAGCTAGTGCAGAACGCGGCGGCTAGGCTGTTATTGGGGTTTCCTAAGTGGGAGCACATGGAGCCGGGGCTGCGGGAACTGCACTGGTTGCCAGTAGTGTACCGGATTCGTTACAAGGTGCTGGTTATTACCTATAAAGCCCTATATGGTCGAGGACCTGTCTACCTTAGGGACTGTCTCTCCCCATATGTTCCCCAGAGGGTCCTTCGATCTGGCTCTCAAAACTTACTGGTAATCCTCGGGCCGAAAGAGGCCAAACTGAAAGTCACCAGGGAAAGGGCCTTTTTGATCGCCGCCCCCCACTGGTGGAACCAGCTACCAGAAGAAATACGGGCCTTGCAGGATCTTGGCCAGTTCCGCAGGGCCTGCAGAACCATCCCCTTCAAGCTGGCCTTTAACTAACGTAGTGCCTACAGCGCAGGTGGAATGCCGTCGCACTGAAAAATGGAATAATACTTCGATCTTAGCACCAAACGATATGTAATGCTGATTTTAATTCTCAACGTATAATTTTATTGAATGGATTATTTTATAGCTGGTATATTTTACTATTGTGGATTTCTGTGTTGTGAGCCGCCCTCAGCCTGCTCCAGCGGGGAGGGTGGGATATAAATTAAATAAAATAAATACAATAAAAATAAAACAATTGTCTACTCAGACTGGCAGCAGGTATCCAGGGTCTCAAGCTGAGGTTTTTCACGCCGACTTGCCTGGACCCTTTTTCGTTGGAGATGCCGGGAATTGAACCTGGGACCTCCTTCTTACCAAGCAGATGCTCTACCATTGAACATATGAACATATGAAGCTGCCTTATACTGAATCAGACCTTTGGTCCATCAAAGTCAGTATTGTCTTCTCAGACTGGCAGCGGCTCTCCAGGGTCTCAAGCTGAGGTTTTTCACACCTATTTGCCTGGACCCTTTTTTGGAGATGCCGGGATTTGAACCTGGGACCTTCTGCTTACCAAGCAGATGCTCTACCACTGAGCCACTGTCCCTCTCCTAAAGCCACCGTCCCTCCCCTGCTCTCTAGGATCTCAAGCGGAGGTTTTCCACACCTACTTGCCTGGATTCTTTTTAGTTGGAGATGCTGGGGATTGGACCTGGGACCTCCTTCTTACTAAGCAGATGCTCTTCCACTGTAAGCTACTCTGAGACTCCTTTGGTTAGCGAAGAGTGGGCTATAAATCCAATCTCCTCTTCTTCTTTAAACTACTGAGTGAGTAGCATAGTTCATAAACCTGGTTTGTCTCGAGGAGATAAATCTAGTGAAACTGCCTCTCCACTGTCAGACCATTCATCTGCGAAGTCCATTGTTGCCTACTTCAAAAAGATACAGCTCCCCAGTATCACAGACCGAGAAAGGTCTTACCTGATCTTGCGGCCTAAGGCCCTATAGGGGCCAGAGGTTTGAACCCAGAGTCTTCTGCACTCAACTTGTGACCAGTGTGACTCCGGTGGAATAGAAGGCGTGACTTTCACATTCTCTCCAATCTGCGACAGGGAACTTCTTTACGGAACACGCCCCTTTGTCGTATATCCTTGTGCTGATTTGCGTGCTCATCGTTGTCTTGGTGGCTGCTGTCCTCTACTTCGTCTGGGCCAAACAGAGGAAAGGTACGAAATCGTCGTTGTTGTGCGGTTGTCATTCGAACCTGGTTTGTGGACTTGGTGGGCCCTGGGGAGGCAACCAGCCCCTGAGGCCTGTGCACCCGGTCGTTAAGTCCTGCACAATGACTGTGGCTGAAAAAAAAGATCTGCCACAACTTGTAGCCACCTCTTAGAGAGGCTTAGGGTTGCCTAACTCAGAAAATAACTGGGGACTTGGGAGGTGGGACCAGGAGACTGGGGGTGGAGCTAGGAGACTTTGGGGTGGAGCCAGGAGACTCTCTCATTCCCTAAAATAAATAAATAAAAATTCAGCAGTGCCGTTCCCCTGAATACAGTCTTCATTTCCTCATCCCCCAGCAGCTGTTTGCATTTCCACATTTTCTCTCTCTCTCTCTCTCTCTCTCTCTCTCACACACACACACACACACACACACACACAGAGGCACACAGCAGCCAAAATAAAGATGGTTTTGAAGCACACACTTTGTGGTCACAGTGGGGCAATTTACTCAGCGTAGGAGTTGCTGACTGCCTTATACTCAACCCAGTTCACCAGACTAACACAGGGAAACCAGAGGTTACTATATCAGTGTGCAAACAGCTTCTTAAGGACCGTAAAACAAATGGAGGCTCTGGGATCCCTCCCTTCCCTTTTCAACAGGCATGTTGTTCTGCAGGCTCGCCCCGCCCTCATTCAGCCAGGCTCGAAGATTTAAAGGCACACACACCTTTCTAGAAGCAAGTTGTTCCCGGTGTCTTCTTAAGCCTTCCGAGGTTTGAAGGCACTTGGAGGCTGTTGGGGTGGGGCTTCCCTCCCACTGGCCAGCTGACCGGGGGCGGGAAAGAGCCTACCGATCCGGGACATCCCCTGCTGGGCAAGCCTAGAGAGGCTCATGGATAATCATTGCTTCCTTGTGGTTCCCCACTAGCTCGTGAATTTCCTGGCAGCCGCAAGTCGCCAAGTGCAGCCTTCTGAGAGTGTGAATGGGGCCTTTGTCTGCCCGTTATCGACGCGATAGCAATGATCACTCATTTCCCAGAGGAATAAACACTGACAGTTTTTAATAAGTATCGTAGCGGAGAAGTCCTTGCGATCAACCAAAACATTCATCAGTGTTAGAACAAAATTGAAATCTGGCAGCCGGGGAATAGAACTTGTTTGGAAATCGTAACAAACGACCCTGAGAGATGGCAGAGAGCTGTGGAGAGGCCTTTCCCCCTAATTCCTAGAGAACGGGCAAGACAGGTTGCCCTCTTGCTGGGTTGACTGGCACCCTGGCATCTGCTCAAAGGCAGGGGGAACGTCGCCCAGCGTGGAGCGTAGAAGCTGGACGTAGAAGAACTGGTTCAAAAGCAGCTGGCGATCGAAGGGAACTGGGGAATGAGAGAGCATGGGAGCAGGCCTCAGATTCAGCAGGAGCTCCCAGGAGCACAGCTCCTGAACCTTTCGGAGGGTTCCCCCCTCTTCCTCCCCACCCACCTTGTCCATTGAATAGGAGCTGCAGCTGCATAACAATACCTGGATTAGGAGAGCGGGCGGGCAGCCAGCCAGCCAGCCACCACGGGCTTTGCCACACCCCCAGCAGCCCTCATTAACCCCTGGAGAAGCCCACGCCACCCTTTCTCCATTTCTTATGTTATTTTGGATGGTGGGTGGCTTGCTGGCTTTGACTGTGGCGGGGGGGGGCAGCCCAGGAGAGCCCCAGGCGAGCGAGACCTGCTTAGACTGGCTGAATCTCTAGCCAGCCCAAGCAGGCCTCGCTCACCCGGGGCTCTCCTTTCTTGCAACGGGTTGCTTTTGGCTGGGGGGGGCGGGCGGGGTGGCATGTTCTAATGAGCTCCACCACCTGTTTTTCTACAAAATGACTCCCCCATGGGAGCAAACTGGAACTCATGCATTCTAGCACCGGTGATGTCCGTGCTGGATTAGCGCTGAGAGCTGGACTGACTCCTTTGCCCTGTTCTCCTTTGGTTGCCATAATAAGCGAGAGTCGCAGGGCCCCCATCTACAGCAGCAATGAAAGTGGCCCAGGGCTTTTCTTTTTGTTGCAGAGACTCCTTTGCATATCGGGCCACACACCCCTGATGTAGCCAATCCTCCAGGAGTTTCCCGGGTTCTTACTACACGGCCTGCTGTAAGCTCCAGGAGGATTGGCTACATCAGGGGGGGCGTGGCCTAATATGCAAAGGCGCTTCTGCTAGAATTCCACCCCTGGGCCACGCCTCTCTGATGTAGCCAATCCTCCTGAAGTTTCCTGGGCTCTTAGTACAGGGCCTGCTGTAAGCTCCAGGAGGATTGGTTACATCAGGGGGCGTGGCCTAATATGCAAAGGCGCTTCTGCTAGAATTCCACCCCTGGGCCACGCCTCTCTGATGTAGCCAATCCTCCTGGAGTTTCCCGGGCTCTTAGTACAGGGCCTGCTGTAAGCTCCAGGAGGATTGGCTGCATCAAGGGGGTCTGGACTTGGCAGTCCTACTCTTTCGTTCACTTTCATTCCCCCCCCAAGGTTGCCCATCATTGGGACCCTGGAGCGCTGCTTTGTGATTTATTTAGCAACGTGGTTCATTGAGCCTTAACTTGGGCCACTTCTGGGGTTTTGAGCAGGAGATGGAGGGGAGAGGCGGCCTTCATGAAAGAGATCTTGCAACATTCTTGGAGACTTCTCTCCGTTGGAAATCCCAATATTCTCTTCTCACCGCCAGTAGTCAGCAGAATTTGTGTCTGTAGCAGATACCGGGTTGCCAGATAGGGTTGCCAAGTTCAATTCAAGAAATATCTGGGGACTTTGGGGGTGGAGCCAGGAGACGTTGGGGGTGGAGCCAGGAGCAAGGTTGCGACAAGCCTGATTGAACTCCAAAGGGAGTTCTGGCCATCACGTTTAAAGGAACGGCACACCTTTTCAATGCCTTCTTCTCATTGGAAATAATGGATAGGGGCACCTTCTTTTGGGCCTCATAGAATTGGACCCCCTGGTCCAATCTTTTTGAAACGTGGCGAGTATTTTGAGGAGAGGTAATGGATGCTATGCTGAAAATTCAGTGCTTCTGTCTCAAAAAACAGACCCCCCCCCAGCCCCAGATACCTACAGATCATTTCTACATTATACCCTATGGAAATCAGTCTCCATAGGGAATAATGGAGTGCCTTGCAGACATTTCCCTCCCCCTCCACTTTCTGATGACCCAGATGCGGCAGAAGGGCCTTTATACTGGGGGATCCCTTGCCCCGAACTGGGGCGTGGCAACCCTATTGCCAGATCTGATCGTCACGGGGGAGGGGGAGGGATTTTCTGGGAGCGGGGAGGAGCGTCGTAACGTGCCTACATAAACCGGAAGTGGCGTAAGCACGTCAGGGATGTTGGGAGGCGACGCTCTGGTTTTGGGGATCTATGGTAAGATTCGCTTCAAATCATAGAGTTTTGCCCAAAAAGCAAGAGTGTCACCCCACCCCTAATGTCCCTGACATGCCTACATCACTTCTGGTTTTGGTAGACACATCGCAATGATTTCTGGGTTCCTGCCGATAAAAGGGGGTGATTTGGGGGAGAGAAGAGCGTCCAAAACTGGGAGACTCCCAGCCCCATTGTGGGGGGAGAGGCGGTCTGAAAGCCCTAGTAGCAGGTCAGGAGTTGATAGAAGTCCAGGGAGATTCCATCGAAACTCATGCCTGTTTCTTTTCTCTGTAGGTAAAGGGTCTACATCCGTAAGGTAAGCCGACCGTCCTGCTTTTTGTGAATTAACGTTTTGTTAAGTTTTTTTTTTTTAAGGAAAGAAAAGGAAATTGCGAACACAAATCAAAACGCCATGTATCAACAGCGCTTAAAAGCTCCAGAACGGAGAAATCAGTAGGAATTCAATGCACTTCGACATTCACAAAAGTGATTCGAATATATTCAATCCGTTATTACAACCCGATTGATTACCAAGGACCCTAAATCGTTAATACGTGTGGGTCTTTCATTCTGAACAGTGAGGTACTCTAGAATGGGAAACCATTTGGAAACAAAGTTGGAAGTTATATCTCTACCATCAATATGTTCTAGGTCAGCGGTGGCCAACGGTAGCTCTCCAGATGTTTTTTTTGCCTACAGCTCCCATCAGCCCCAGCCAACATGGCCGATGGCTGGGGCTGATGGGAGTTGTAGGCAAAAAAACATCTGGAGAGCTACCGTTGGCCACGCCTGTTCGAGGTTATCTGTCAATTTTGCCATTGCTCCCGAGGTTATTTGCCAATTTTGCTCCCGAATTTTATTGTGCCATTGCTGAACTGAAGGGGTGATGGTACTTTTCCAGTTCTTAGCAATGTCAGTCTTTGCCACATACGGCGGTAAGCGTATTTACGTGAGACCCAACAATTTAGGAAACAGTGCCTGCGAGGCGGAAGTGTTTTGATGTGAGGAGGGGTTGGATGCTCGCTTAACAACGTCTGCTAATTTCACGTAGCAAATAACAGACCTGGCTTTGTTCAGGATGTAGCGTTTCTGGGTCTCTCGCTGAGGTGGGCAACCTTCTCCTGGTGACCCCCCCACCCAAAAACCCCACCATCAGGGTGAAAACGAAGGGGGAGGGGAGTTGTCACGAGGCCATGACATCACTTCCAGGTTTGCCCAGAAGTGACATCATGCTGTTACGTTGACGACACTTCCCTCTGTCCCCTCCCCCCGTAGTCTCCCATTGGGCGGCCGCCCAACCCCGCATCCAAGCGCCTTTCCCAGTCCTTCTTTGAACAAACCAGACCTGCCAAATATACAAAATGCAGTGGCTCAAGGTGGGGGGGGTGGTGGTGAGCCGCCAGTTCTGAAAGGAATCGCAGAGGTGTGAGAAATACGTTCTTCTGACTCGCTCAGGTGTTTGAATTTAATTGGGGGTTCGGCTTTTTCTTGGCGAGAGGGAAGCGGCGAAAGCCGAAAGTGCTGCGGTTCCGCCTCGTAATCCGCCCGTGTTCTTCGGCGGCGATCTTAAACGACGCCAGCTCGTTAATGGAGGCGGCACAGAACGATGAGCACAGCCTGTTCCAGTGCCAGCTGAACCAGAGTAACGTTTAAAAAAAAAAAATCCATGTGGCCTGGGTGGAGAGTGTTACATTAAGCAAGGTCTGAAATGGAGGCTGTTCTTCGCTTCCCCCCACCCCCTCCCTGCTCGCTCGCAACGGGTGTCTTCTCCGGAAACGGCTTGCACCTTTGCTTTCAAGTATGCAATTAAAGGTCTCAGCAGTTAATTGCGCTGATTGATCTATTAAAGCTTGCATTTCCAGCGCGGACCTTTAACTCCTCTCGTTCCCGTGTTAAAAACAAAACATGAGCGTACAAGAAAAGCCCCTTTGGATCAGACCAAAGATTCCACTAGGGGGGTGCCCTGGGCCTGGATTCCCACAGCGGCCAACCGGCGTTCCCTCTAGGCTGAGTTAGTGTGAGCTAGCCCACAATACTTTAGCCTCTGGCTCGCACGTTTTTGTCCCAGCTCAGGAAAAAATGATCCTAGAGCGAGCTAACTGATGCAGTAGCTCCCAGCTTGAATGCCGGTAGCGCTTTTGCTCACAAGACTACAGCTTAGAGCGGGCGTGTCGAACTCATTCGTTATGAGGGCCGCTTCTTTCATAAATGAGACCTTGTTGGGCCAGGCCATGTCAGGTTGGGCCGGGCCATGTGGGGCCAGGCCTATTTCTGACCAAGTAGCAGAGATACAAACTTTATAAAGGACACAGACAAACAATTAATTTTTAAAAAACAAAAACACCAAAACCCTGAAAACTTGCTATAATATATATGCAACGATGAGGCGAGGTGGTAGCGAACAACGCTCTTTTATCGAATACAGCAGGGGTGGCCAACGGTAGCTCTCCAGATGTTGGGGTTTTTTGCCTACAACTCCCATCAGCCCCAGCCGGCATGGCCAATGGCTGGGGCTGATGGGAGTCGTAGGCGGAAAAAAAGCGTCTGGGGAGCTACCGTTGGCCATCCCTGGAATACAACATAGTGTAGAGCTGCCTCAAAAGACTGAAGACTGGGCCAAGAGGCCCCAACTATATATACACACAAAGTTCCCGCACTAGCATGCTATTGGACCATGCAAACCAGCAGGGGGCTCGTGATTGGAGGAGGGCAGTGGAATTTAGATCCTACAGCCTATTGTTCCTGAGGCCCCAAGCTCAGTTCTGCAGGCTCCGGTGAGCCAGGTAAGAACTCCATATCATAGATACAGTTCTAGTCGCATATACGACACACGCTTAAAATGTTTGCCCTTGGTCTTAAAGATGCTTCCTTTGTATTTCTCGCATGGGGCCCAGGGAACTGGGCAAAGGAAGCTCTGGCTCTTTCCTTCCTCCCCCAGGGGACCAGGGCGGGGGGGGAGGAGCCTCAGCCAATAGAAGGAAGAGAGACTTCGCTAAGCAGCTCCGCTGTGCGATTGAGAGAGCCCTGAAAAAACAAGCTCTCCCTTAGCACCACCCCCTGAGGGAGGAGCCTCAGCCAATGGAGAAAACAGAGGTTTTGCTCTGTCGCTCCTGTGCGATTGAGAGAGCCTGGCAAAGCATGCTGCGCTGCAGAAGGAAGCAAGAGAGAGGGAGAAGGAAGCAGACGACAGCCAGTTGCTCAGGGGCCTGATAGGAAAACAAGGTATACTATCCCCCTGACATCACCACTGTTTCACACAGGGCCTTTCAGTAGGCCGCACCCCGTGATGCCAAGCCAGCCTGAACTGCGTTGCTCTGCGATCCTGCTCCAAAAAAAAGCTGTTACTATCACACGCACAGGAGCTTTTACAGATGGCAAGAGCAACTCATGTTCATAACAAGCAACAGGGGTTTTTTTTAAAGCAGGAGCACAGTTCCAGCTTACTTAGCATCAGGGGGTGTGGCCCAATATGCAAATGAATTCCTGCTGGGCTTTTCCTACAAAAACCAAGCCCTGTGTGAAACAATGGTGGTGTCAGGGGGTGTGGCCTAATATGCAAATGAGTTCCTGCCTTGGCTTTTCCGACAAAAAACAAGCCCTGCGTGAAACGATTGTGATGTCGGTGTGTGTGGCCTAATATGCAAATGAGTTCCTGCTGGGCTTTTCCAACAAAAACAAGCCCTGCGTGAAACGATTGTGATGTTGGGGGTGTGGCCTAATAGGCAAATGAGTTCCTGCTGGGCTTTCCCTACAAAAACAAGCCCTGTGTGAAACAATGGTGGTGTCAGGGGTGTGGCCTAATATGCAGACGAGTTCTTGCTGGGCTTTTCCAACAAAGACAAGCCCTGCGTGAAATGATTGTGATGTCAGGGGTGTGTGGCCTAATATGCAAATGAGTTCCTGCTGGGCTTTTCCTACAAAAACAGGCCCTGGGTGAAACAATAGTGATGTCAGGGGGTGTGACTTAATATACAAATGAGTCCCTGCTGGGCTTTTCCCACAAAAAAGCCCTGTGTGAAACAATGGTGGTGTCAGGGGGTGTGGCCTAATATGCAAATGAGTTCCTGCTGGGCTTTTCCTGCAAAACAAGCCCTGTGTGAGCCAATGGTGGTGTCAGAGGGTGTGGCCTAATATACAAATGAGTTCCTGCTGGGCTTTTCCCACAAAAAAGCCGTGTGAAACAATGGTGTTGTCAGGGGGTGTGGCCTAATATGCAAATGAGTTCCTGCTGGGCTTTTCCTGCAAAACAAGCCCTGTGTGAGCCAATGGTGGTGTCAGAGGGTGTGGCCTAATATACAAATGAGTTCCTGCTGGGCTTTTCCTACAAAAACAAGCCCTGTGCGAAACAATAGTGATGTCAGGGGTGTGGCCTAATATGCAAATGAGTTCCTGCTGGGCTTTTCCTACAAAACAAGCCCTGTGTGAGCCAATGGTGGTGTCAGAGGGTGTGGCCTAATATACAAATGAGTTCCTGCTGGGCTTTTCCTACAAAAACAAGCCCTGTGTGAAACAATAGTGATGTCAGGGGTGTGGCCTAATATGCAAATGAGTTCCTGCTGGGCTTTTCTTCAAAAACAAGTCCTGCGTGAAACAATGGTGATGTCAGGGGGTGTGGCCTAATATGCAAATGAATTCCCGCTGGGTTGTTTCTACAAAGGAAAGCCGTTACTATCACACACACAGGAGCTTTTACAGATGGCAGGAGCAACTCATGTTCATAACAAGCAACGGGTTTTTTTAAAAAAGCAGGAGCACAGTTCCAGCTGACTTAGCATCAGTGAGTGTGGCCTAATATGCAAATGAGTTCCTGCTGGGCTTTTTCTACAAAAAAAAGCCCTGTCTGAAACAATGGTGATGTCAGGGAATGTGGCCTGATATGCAAATGGATTCCCGCTGGGCTGTTTCTACAAAAAGAAAACCCCTCTGTGTGTGAAATAATGGTGTCATCAGGGGGTGTGACCTAATATGCAAATGAATTCTTGCTGGGCTTTTTTTTTGTAATATTGTGATGAGCAGCATCCCATTAAAGAGAATGAGCAAAAAGAAAAGAAAAGGGAAAAGGCAGAGGAGCGATAAAGGTTTTAAAAGAAGGCAGTAAAAAGCAGAGTATACGGAAAGAAGGAAGCAAAACCGCATATGAGTCTTGTCTCAGCATTTTCCGTTTTGTGGAATTCACTGCCACAGGAGGTGGCGGCGGCTGCAAGCATAGCCAGCTTCAAGAGGGGGTTACATAAAAATATGGAGCAGAGGTCCTTCAGTGGCTATTAGCCATAGCATATTGATGGAACTCTATGTCTGGGGTGATGATGTTCTGTATTCTTGGTGCTTGCAGGGGGGCAACACTTGGAGGGCTTCTAGTGTCCTGGCCCCACTGGTGGACGTCCTGATGCCACCTGGGTTTTTTGGTCACTGTGTGACACATTGTGTTGGGCTGGATGGGCCATTGGCCTGATCCAACATGGCTTCTCTTATGTTCTTATATCTGAGGCAGTGATGCTCTGTATTATTGGTGCTTGGGGGGGGGGGCAACCGTGGGAGGGCTTCTAGTGTCCTGTCCCCACTGGTGGATCTCCTGATGGCACCTGGGTTTTTTGGCCACTGTGTGACAGAGTGTTGGACTGGATGGGCCACTGGCCTGATCCAACAGGGCTTCTCTTATGTTCTTATGTGACACAGAGTGTTGGACTGGATGGGCCACTGGCCTGATCCAACAGGGCTTCTCTTATGTTCTTATGTGACACAGAGTGTTGGACTGGATGGGCCATTGGCCTGATCCAACAGGGCTTCTCTTATGTTCTTATGTGACTCAGAGTGTTGGACTGGATGGGCCATTGGCCTGATCCAACAGGGCTTCTCTTATGTTCTTATGTGACTCAGAGTGTTGGGCTGGAGGGGCCACTGGCCTGATCCAACATGGCTTCTCTTACGTTCTTAAGAACAGAACAAAAAGGGGATGATTACTTGAACATTCCTAAGTGATGAAACCCAACATGTAAAGAAGGCTGCTGAGAAAAAGGATGTGGTAGGCTTCAACATGGCACAGCTCGTGCTAGAAGGAGTAGAGATAGGATTGCCAGGTTTTGTTGGCCGGCAGCGGATTGGAGCTCCTGAAATTGGGGGGAGCCCCCACCCTGATCAGGCGTTGGGCAACCCTTAACAGAGAAAGCAACGGAAGAAGAGTACCAGAAAATGCTTGCAGATGCAGTGCAAAAATCTGTTGAGAAACAAGAGAGTTCATTAATAACCTCTTTTTTCAGCTAAAAAAAAGATACCTTACAGTAATTCTATTATGTTCCAATAATTATTATTTTATGTACGATTTTAATACATTCTACTGTTTTAATATCTGCAGTAAGCAGTTATTTTTAAAATGGGAATGTTTTTTGCCTTAAAATTTGTAAAAGAATGAAAACATTCGCCTACCTTCATGAAAATATTTTTAATAAAAAGGTGTGCGATTAGCTGGCTATGGAGGCAGTGGGGGCCAGATAAGGATTTTTTGAATGAAATCACAGCTTCACTTTTAAAACACTCATTTATCAATAGTCTGGAATTAAACGGTTCAACGATTTGTCAATTTCTGGCAGTATTTTGTCTTTTCGTGGCCAGTTTGGGGGGGATTTTTTGGTCAGTAGAAATCAGTAATTTTAACCCTATGACTAGATATAGACAAGCTGGAACAGGTCCAGAGGAGGGCGACAAAGATGGTGAGGGGTCTGGAGACCGAGTCCTATGAGGAAAGGTTGAAGGAGCTGGGGATGTTTAGCCTGGAGAGGAGGAGGCTGAGAGGTGATACAATCACCATCTTCAAGTCCTTGAAGGGCTGT